>NW_013667491.1:167345-177147 GCF_000517525.1 Limulus polyphemus
AAAAGGTGGTGTCTATTTACTTGTGACCACGCTGTGTATCTAAAGGCATATCTCAAATCTAATTAATTGAATATGTTAAAATTGCACTAATTAATATACTAAATGAAAAAACTATACTAAGTACATAAGTTTTTTTGTCAATAGAATACAAAATCTTGATTCAGAATTTTATCCTCATTCAAACCTTTATATAAACATCAATTCATCATACCAAATTTCTAGAAAAAGGAAGAAAAGAACAACAATAAAATGTTTCAAATAATAAAAAATTTTTAAGTGTTCTACACACTTACTTTAGAAATTTGGACATATAACAAATCATGTGTTCTCGAAGTTATTTTTAAATTAATCAATATAAGCTAAGACTGAATTAATTTTCTATAAAATATATATATACAATTAGAATACTTTTGTATTCAACCATGAAAATATCAATAAAGTAATAATTTTGAATAAAAATGAAGAAATACTTGATGTTTTAATTCAAAGCTAGTTTAAAAGGGAACAGATAAATACTGGTCATAATTAGTTAAGTAGATAGCTATGAATTGTTTAACTAGCTTAAAAGAACTGTTAAAGATTTTATCAGTATACTGTGTGATTGCTAATGTATATTTAAGAATCTACTATACATCAATAATAAAGTGAAAAAGGTTACATTCTTGTGTGGAAGCATGTTCCACATACTGCTTTAAATCTTATTTTGCTGAAAGCAATATATTCATAGATTAAATCTTGTGTGATTTTCATTTATATATATATATATAGTCTTATTATTCAAGCAGGCCAAAGTGTTTGATTTTACAAAACAAAATGTGAAATTCTTACAAGAAACGAAAAGTGTTGCTGCTTCAAAAAATGTTTTGATTTTTTTAAACCTCAGCTTAAAGCAAAATCTTTGAAAATTACAATGTTAAGGCTTTATCATATATTATATTACTAGAATACATTAATTTATAGTGTAACAGATCATTAATTATGATGCTATCAGGTTCAGCAAACATTAAAATGAAATATGTTTTGTACTTCAATAGTAAACAAAAAACATATTATATTTGTAACGTTAAAACAGTACTGTAAAAATTGTATTGTAGCTTAAATCAAAGAAAAGAATTAACAAAATACCTTCCAATATAGGGTTATGCTTCTATAACTGGTAAATTGTTTTATCTCATATGCTTCTCTGGTAATGTTTGGTAAGTTGTATGGCACTGAAAAAAAATACACAGATACTCAAAGTAAAAAATATTCTGTAAGACTCTTGACTTTGTAAAACTAAAATGAGCCACTTCTATTGAACTTATAATAATCATAGAACATAGTTTTATTTGAATTATACACTGATTGTCTATTTTATTTGCTCCCCTCAAAACATATACTTGTAGAACACTCCATTCATTTGTACATACAAAACAAACTGATCATGTGACATGTCAGGTAATTGTTTGAGCTCTATAAATGCAAAGATAAAGTTATATCACTGTTAGTACATAAGACAATTAGTAAGAATGTACTCTAATTATATACACTAATCTTGTGTAAATGCTTATCTAGCAAAAGTGTCATTATAAAAATTTTTTTCAACAGGCTGCAAAAATACACCTGTCATAAAAGTTTATTAACAGTGGCAGCAAAAAGGAAATATGTCTGTTACTAGTAGATTTTTTCATGGGGAATCAACTACTGGTGAATGAGGGAAAAGATGATTCTTCAAGTTTATAAAATCTAATTTATCAATTCCTTTAATAGTGGTCAGGATCTGACTATTTCCAACTGCATCATACAAACAACAATATCAAAACTGTTATGTGGCAGCCAATGAGAAGTCCATAAATACATATTTCTGATGCAAGTAAGAAAGCAAAGGATTTGAGCTTCATTTTTTTTTGTATTAATGCTAGAATAATAATATATATATATATATACACATGTTATTATTTGTCATGCACATCTCTCATTAATCCAATTTCACCTGAATGGACAAGGACTTTACATGATGACGATAATACAGCAAAATGTTGCAATATCTCTCTGAAACTGGAGGTAAGAGTACAAAAGTGGCTTCAGTCACCTTCCTTGGTGAGCAAAAGCTTTAGATTCCAATCTGGTTCAGTATATAGGGGATGAACTTAATCACTGCATTTGCTACTATAATTTTCTGTCAACATCTACGAATTAACTGCAGACCACAGTCCTTGAAGAATGGGCTATAATCAAACAAAACAGCTTCTGACAACTTGGGTAGTTGATTAATTCAGGCTGTTACTGGGGTGAGAGGTAACTCAATTTTATATTAGTTTGAAGACCAAATAAGTTGGCTAGTCGGTATATTACATATATATATGTAAAAAAAAAGTAATATACTTTAATCAGAAACATTTGAAATATATACTAAAAAATCTGTAACATCTCCAAAACAGATATTTTCCAAATATTTTACAATTAAGTGGTTATTAACTGAGGCAATCAGTCTGACCTTGACATAGTCTGTTGGATTCACTGCTTAACATACAAGTCACTTAATAATGTAATATTTATTAATTTGATAAAAACATTTAATAAACTGGAAAAAGCTTATAAAATAAACATATGTACTTTTGATTTCACACTAAGTTCAGGTAACTTTTACAAAGCATGTCACTTGAAACATGGGTTAGAAAAGTAAAGAGATTACCGTACTCATCTACATATTCCTCAAGTTTACAAATTATATTGTAATTTGAATAAAAGGCCAGTAGAAGATGAAAAAATTTGTTCCAGGTATTTATTCTTTATTTCAGTCATTCATATATAAAAACAAAATGCATTTAGTATTAAGTCTTTACTGCTGATAAAAGATTATTTAAATTTTTTTATAAAAATCATCAATAAAGCATAGAGGTAAAATTTTTTCATGTTTTGATTTCAAATCTCATGTACAAAATCAATAAAATTACTCTATTAATGTAATTTTGTTTTCAAAGATTTAATACAGCATTTTCAAAAATAAACAGAAAAAAGTGACATAAAAATCAAACTATATGGAAACAAGGAATTTACATTGCATGTTTAAGGAATTTCTTTTGTTTTAATGAAGGCTGCAAGGTTTGCATGTTTTATACACCTTCCATTTGTAATATAATAAAGTATTATTTCTCAATAGCTTATGTATTAAACTTGGTGAAAATTAGAATTGGGATAATTAGCACCTAAGTATCTGTATTTTTACTGTTATAAATCCTCTCAGCAAAGCATTCAAAATTTTAATTATAATCGTATGTTGCTTGTGAGTTCATTGTTTTCAAATTCCAATTTATTAAAAACATATGATATGAGAGGATATTAAGTAGGATTTGCATTTGGGGGATCCTATATGCTAATGGGCCTCCCAAACTCTAGGATATATATATTGGGATTCTTGGAACTGTATCAACCATTTCTGGATTGGAGTGGTGTCATTGATATGTCCTGATTTGTTTCTCCTCACAGCTATTGATGATAAAACAAAGGATGGTATAGGTTAGAAAATGCAAATTTTCATACATCTATTGCCAGTGACTTTTTTTTGCTTGCACTAATATCAGAGAAGCCAAAATGATAAAAACCCTATAACCCGGGTGCTTTCAAAAGGTGGACCTTTCTTCTTCAGGGGCAAACAGGGAATGGTGGTGTATGAGTGATATATTAAGAGAGATGAGTGATGTCGTGAAGGTCATCTGCTCTTCCAAGAAATGTTTAGTATATTTTTCTATGTACTGTTGTAAGTGTGTCTTATTTCCGGTTCAATGTGGTAAGGGACGAGTGTGTTATGCCAAAAGGTTTTAGGGATATTTTGCTTTAGAAATGGTTTAAAAAACAACAACAACTGTACTTTAGTATTTAAGTAAAATAAAGGTTACACCTGAAGACTGGTTGAAAAAGGATGTAAAGCTAATTACTTTATACAAACAGGTATCGAAAATTATTTTAAATAAATACTAAGTTTTAGAAAAACTAGGGTTCAAACTACATGAAAGAAATAAGCAAAGAATAAAAATTATTTTTCTGACAGAGATGAAACCAATGATTGGAGATCACAGATTCCAGGATCTATATTGATCCCAAAAGGTCGAACAGCGTTTAGATTAGCGATCCAATAAGCTTCTTTTATTTCCCTATCAGCTTTAGTTTTGAATTCTGTTTCAATGTCAATGAGAGTAACAGCGTTAATGGAATGACTGGGCTGGATAAAGAGTTGAGTAACAGGGAAATCTTTTTTGATGATAAAAGAAGATTTATGGTTGTTGAAATGTTCTCTATGAGTTTTTTTGTGTATGTCCAACATATTGGTGATTGCATTTTTTATGTTGTATAAGTGTTCCACGAGATTTCTTTGGTTGTGCTTGTCAGAAAATGAGTCAGTAGTTTTATGAACTTGCAGGTTTGACAATGAGCTTTATTACATGGATGACAACCATTTTTGGTGGGATGTAATTCACTTTTGTGTGAACTAGGATGTATTTTAGAGTTCTAATTTTTTGAAAGGAGGCAACAGAACTTCAGGAACTATCTGTTTAAGGTGATTGTTAAGTCATTGGAGATGAAAATGTTTTTCAGAATTCATGAACGTCTCTGAGTTTAAAGTGATAGGTAATAATAAGAGGAATTGTATTTGAAACTTTAATACTGCTCTGTTTTAAGATGTTTTTCCACTGAGTGTTGTTAGCCTTTTCGATCTGTCTGTAGGTTTTTTGTACAAGTCGATGTGTAAAATTCCATCATTTATAAAGACAGTGACAATTTGGGTAGGAGAGTAATTAAAGGTAAACTTGATTGTTTTGTGAAAGGAGTTTATGAGATAAATTAGCTTTTTATGTAACTTACTTCTGTCCAAATATAACCCTCCCATTTAAGCTAAAATTGTGCAACTTTATAGCAGTTTATGATAACAAGAGAAAACACAAATGTTAGTAACAAATATTTCAGTGATGTAATATCTATTTAAGTTAATAAGATTTAAGTGTAAACAAAATATTTACACAATAAAATTTAATATAGTTTCTGGTTGATTTGTTTACTCTAGCCATGATTTTGTTCAGACAAATATATTTACGGAGAGAATATATTGTGAAATTTCTAGCATCCTGGTAAACCACACTTTGTTTATCATTGTTTTTTCCCTTAAACCTACGTGTAATAATCAATGGGTATTAATATACACGTATAATTAGGTTGTTACTGACATTCACATTACCAAAGGATCACCAAATATATCAATTTTGGAGACTGATTACAATATCATGAATGTATAATAACAATTAAGATTATTTTCTAAAATCCATTCTTGATATTGTGTATAACTTTCACAAAATAGATAAACAAAGAAATATGATTCTTTGAAAACACAGTTTCTGATGTTACTAAAATGGTTAAAAATGATTTTTCCCACAATAACAACTGTTCCATGCCTACCATCTGGGTCAGTATGAGCTATTATTGTAGCAGGCTTACTCCACATATCTTTCTGATCAGCTAAAGCAGAGCGACAACGAACTAAAAATTTGTATTGTGTATTTGGAATCAATCCTGTAACATTGTATGTCTTTCTTCCAATTCCCATGCTGTTAACCTGCAGTAATAAAAACAAAACAAAAACACGATTTTACACTGAATAAAGTTTGCTAAAAAGTGGAGGAAATTGTAAAATTAAAAACAGTAGAATTATATGTAATTGTAAGATCATCAGAACATAATATATTGATAACATGTATATGAATGGCAGGTTTAATAAGACAGTTTTTATTTGATCTATGTAAAATAATAAGCTTCACTACAAATGTACATACCAAAATGTTTTGTAATATTCATGGCTGTATAAATTAACCTAATTTTATGACTATACATTAGATTGTCTTGAAAATATATATTGTATTCATCCTGTCATTCTATTTCTAAATTTATTGTCCTTTCTTGAGGAAGTGAATCTTTTTATCTTCATAGTTAAATGACAATTTCAAATTTCCACATTTTCCTTTGCAACTTACTTCGATGGACACCTAATGTATCATAATGGTAATAATACTCTTCTCTCGCAGTAACAGAGAAAACTGGAGAAATCAGTCAAACTAGTTTTAAACTAAAGTTAACTAACTCACAAACACCTTTAAATGTTGACTTCTTGTGAGCTTTCTACAACTGTATATGAGTTGGAAGAGAAATTTTTTCATGTGCATATCACACACCAAATGTTAAGTTTATAGTGGAAATTTACATGTTACTTGCTTCCAGAGGCATTGCTAGGTACTTAAAAGATTCAAGGCTTAAGACAATAGGCACAGGAATTTCAGGTGTTTTGAGTATGATCGATCATGGTTTTCTATTCTGATTTTTCAAGACACCAATTGGGGATTTGGGGCACTGTCGGTTACAATCGAGGCAATGGCCCCATGTGGCAGTGCCTAGCCGTGTCTCTTGTTGCTTCCCACACCAGTATGAAGTTAACAAGTAATAAATCTTCCAACTTAAAAAATCCAATAAGCCTCTCTCCTGAATTAAATTACTTTACTCATACTTTAAGCAATCAGTAATTTTTTAAACTACAAAGTTGAATTTTAGCAATATTTTCTAATCTTTAATATAAACTTTCAGGATGCACACAATGAAAGATAAGCAAATTTTTTTTAATTTTGATTTTTCAATATAACACATGAGAATTCCAAACTATCTAACTTCAATAGTATTAAGTTATTAAGAATAAGAATGGTAAAGGAGAAATTTTAAAACTGTAATTCCTTAAGTTTGAAATTGTCATTTAACCAAAAAATCCAGGTTAATTGCTTGGAAATTTAAAAAGTCTACTAAGTATAGAAAGAAAGTTAATTGTAATGCACAAGAATGATTTGCATATGTTAATACAATAATATGTTACTGTAGATGCTATATCTTTAACATGTATACGTTCCCAACCACTGAACAGTGCAATATCACTTAGGTAGATTTATCATTGTAGAAATGTACAGTCCTATCAAAGAAAAATATTTACACATGGAGATTGTTAAAAGATTAAAATAGACATAACATTTTGAAGAAAGGAGCCTTCAGTGTTTTCCACGAAAGCAGAAAATTTTGCACAGTAGAGTATTTAGGGCAGCAAAGACTCTGAAACAACACACCAAGACAACTTGAAGCAATGTCTTCATTTATAAGTGAAGACTATGGTTAATGAAATAAAACTTTCTAACCCAAAAAGCTATGGTAATTAAGATAAGCATATCTCCCGGTACTGTTAACAAGATATTAATTAAGGGATATGAAACTGATGAAGGCTCACAAACCAAAAGTTCACAAGATTTTAGTTGCATCTTGAACTTCATAGCTGTTCACACAAGTAAGTTACTCTAAGAAACAGGAATCACAGCAACTGCATTTTGAACTGTCAAGGATACACTAGTGGTTATCAAAAGTATTACTTAAAAATAAAAGAGCTAGCCTGACTATAACTGTTACAGAGACAGTACGCAAACAATAAAAAAGAGGAGCCTTAGATAAAAGACATGCCAACCTATGAAATCACTTATAATAAAGATTACTTCTGGATTTTTTGTGTATTGCTCATTGTATTTCAAGTAACATACAGAATGAGAAAGAAACACTTGGACAAAACATATTGTCACTTTCACCCCAATCAAATGAGATGTTTGAGAGAATTGAAAAAGAGAGGCTCATCTCGCAGAGTAGTTCATGGTTGTATAGGCTTCTGTTTAATTGCTTTACATCATCAGTTTTCAAGGATGAACTCTGTGATTTATCACTGGCACTTATCACCTTATGTAATTATCATAGAAACACTTATCAGACACTATGAGATATCTTTTGTTTCATCTGAAATAATCTGCTACAAATCAAATGTCACATCACTGGCGTAATCTTTATGGATCTTCCACGACACAACAACCACTGATTATGCAATATGTGGCTGGTAGTAGTAGTATTGCTCATATGTGAGGACAGTTAGAAATTGTACTCATTTTACATCAGTTTCCACCATCACTAGGACAAATCTCTCTAACACCACATAAGCAGCAAATACTTGAGGCAACTGGTCAACAATGGAATTCTCCTATGAGAGTGTTTGTTTGTTTGTTTTGAATTTCACTCAAAGCTACACAAGGACTATCTGCTCTAGCCATCCCTAATTTAGCAGTGTAAGACTAGAGAGAAGGCAGCTAGTCATCATCACCCACCTCCAACTCTTGGGCTACTCTTTTACCAATGAATAGTGGGATTGACCATCACATTATAATACCCCCATGGCTGAAAGGGCAAGCATGTTTGGCGTGACGGGGATTTGAACCCGCGGCCCACAGATTGTGAGTCGAGTGCCCTAACCACCTGGCCATGCCAGGCCCCTATGAGAGTTACACACATGACTAAATTACAGTGGCGTAGATTCATTCAAGTGCTTGACAGATTATATGAAGCTAAGGTTTGTCTCAAATAGAGATATCATGTAAGGCAGAGGTAACACATACAAATATTTTGCCTGCAAATTACATTGTATAGACTGCTATAATGAAATATGATTACATGTATGCTTCTATCTAATTCTATATTTGCTGATATAAAAGAACTAATATCAGATTTTTAACATATATAAAACATTTTTTAAACTATTTTTAAATTAGTTAACACAGAGAAACAGTTTTATCAGCACATAAGCCTGGACAACTCAGTGGCCACCATCTTGGGAATTATTTTATATATCATACACAATCTATCATAGCCATTACTATACTGGTATTAATTTTAACAAAAATCTAATGGGGGCTATGTTACTCCTTACTTACATCCATCCTTTATTTATTTAGGTTAGTATAAAACATGAAATATATAGTGGTAATCACACCAAAAGTTGTTTCAGTTGTCAAAATAACAATTAATGTTTTATAAAACAACTCAATGCCATTATGTCATTCACACAGCTTTTGCAAATACTAATTCAAATGCATTTGAAGGAGGCTTTCTGGTAATTTCAAGAATAAACTTGGCACACAGTTAGCTGATCTTTACAACAACAAGAGAGTTGAGGACCTAGTATACAAAAGGACAGGTATGGCAGTTTGTAGTGGTAGAATGCAAGAGACAAGTCATGAAATGAAGATGAAAAGCTGATCATCTAGTGGTATAACTACAGGCTTGTAAAAGGAAATTAAGTATAATAAATGAAATATCTGTAAATAATTAATAGAAACTGTATTTAAATAAAAACTGTTATAATCTGGAAGTATCTATGGTCCATGTGACAGATACAATGCAGTATTTCCTTTATACACTTTGCCCTGAATTTAGCACTTGACTTCACTTGTATTCTGTATGAACCAAATTACAATTTAGTAAATTTAGATTTAGATTACAAATATATACTATGGGAGAGTAAGATATGTAGTAGTTACATACTTTGACTTGATACATAGACTCAAGACAGAAATATTAAAAAAATCACTATAGTTATAATTTAAGAAAGGAAAGGCAAACCATATATGCAATATTTGGAAATTGTTCAGGATGGCTTTCCTCCCCAATTAGTCAAGGAACCTACTAGAAACAATGCTTAGATTTATTGTTAACTTAAAATATAGAAATGGTCGAGAGGGTGGAAATTGGGGAACATCTGGGTGCAAGTTATCATTACTGTATTAGGTTCGATGTTTTGCTGCATTCGGAGTTAAGGAATAATGATACATTTGGTTACAAATTTCAAAAAAAAGTAAATTTTGAAGGGATGCGACAAGAATTGTCTGTTGTGAATTGGGCAGATGAGTTACTTGATGATACTAATCAGATG
>NW_013667491.1:177168-182204 GCF_000517525.1 Limulus polyphemus
TGGCTGCAAGTAAAAAAAATACAGGTTGGCTCACAAAGAGTATAAGAAATAAAAAAGACATCACAAATTTAATAAATTTAAATTGACTGGTATGATGGGAGATTTAGAAGATTACAGAAGATTAAGAAAGTTGGTCAAACAGGATTTAGAACATAAAAAAAATGTATGAGAAAAGGTTGGCTGAAAATGTAAAAATTAACAGTAAGGATTTCTTTAAATACATTAAGGGTAAACAAAATGTTAGGATGGGGGTAGGAACCTTGAGGGATGATAAAGGAAGGCTAGTGTCTGATGATTATGAGATGGCTGGGTTATTAAATTTTGCTTTCTTCCTCGGCTTTTACTAACAAAGATTTAAGTAGTATTCCACATCTTGAACATTTGGTAAATGGAAATGAGATCAAACAAGAAGACTGCATTAATTCTTAGCTGGTTAAGAAAAAATTGGGAAGTTTAAAAACGATAAGACTCCTAGGCCAGATAATATTTCCCTAAGGGTTTTGAAGGAGGTTAAAGATTGGATATATGAGCCACTTGCAACTATATTTTGTCAGTCCTTGAATAATGAATGGGCAGGCACCAGAGGATTGGAAGTTATCTAATGTAACTCCTCTTTTCAAGGTAGGTGATAAAAATTGTCCTAGTGATTATAGACCCATTAGTCGTAAATCAGTTTTTGGAAAAGTTTTGGAAAGAATGTTAAAAGATGCTTTACAAAGTAATTTAACAAAGTTTAGAATTTTATTGGATAGTCAACATGGTTTCACGAAGGGAAATTCTTGCCTTACAAATCTTTTGACATTCTTCGAAAAGGTTACTGCTTATGTAGATGATGGTAAGGGTGTAGATTTAGTGTATCTGGATTCTAAGAAAGCATTTGAGAAGGTGCCACATAAAAAGCTTGTAATAAAATTATCTCTAAAGGTGTGGGGGATAAGTTAGCAAATTGGATAGAAGAGTGGCTAAATGGAAGAAAGCAGAGGGTTGTTACAAATGAAGTTCAGTAAAACTGGATTAATATCACAAGTGGGATACGACAGGGCTCAGTCTTGGGACATTTCATTTCTTTGATTTACATCAATGATATAGATGAAGGAATAGTTAATAAATTACATAAATTTGCAGATGATATTAAAGTGTTTGGTGTTGCTAGCTGTGATAAGGATGCTGCTGATTTACAAAAGGATTTAGATCATTTAGTGAGTTGAGCAAATAAATGGCAGATGGTTTTTAATTATAATAAATGCAAGATAATGCATGTAGGTTATCATAATTTGAGTTATAAGTATAATTTGGGTGGGAATAACCTTAACAGTGTTATGAAGGAAAGGGATCTTGGTGTAATGGTCGATCAGTCTCTAAAGCCATCCAAGCAATGTGCTGTTACTAGTGGAAGGGCAAATAGGATTTTAGGTTGTATTTACATAAATACTGAATGCAAGCCTAAAGAGGTTATAATTTCATTGTACAGGTCACTGGTTAGGCCACATTTGGAATATTGTGTTCAGTATTGGGCTCTTTACCTTCGGAAAGACATTGAATTGTTGGAAAGAGTTCAGAGAAGGGTTACTAGAATGGTGCCTGGGATAGAAAGGTTGTCATTTGAGGAGAGGCTGAAATCTCTGAAATTATTTTCTCATGAAAAAAGAAAAGTTAGGGGGGATCTGATTGAGGTGTTTAAGATAGTAAATGGAATTGATAGTGTTGATGCATCATCTTTTTTCATATTTAATAGTGAGAATAGTAGGACTAGGGAACACAAATATAATATTTGGCAAGGTAAGAGTCATCTTCAGTTAAGGCAGTTTCATTTTTCTAATAGGGTGGTTGGCCATTGTAATGGGTTACCTTCGTATGCTGTAGAGGCAGTAAATTTAAATGAGTTTAAGAAAAGGTTTGATAAGTATATGAATGATAAGGGCTGGTTTTAAGATATTTTTAAATTATTTTAATTTAGTTTACAGGATGGATCAATAGGTCCCATGTTGTCCCAAAACATTATGTTAATGTACAGTTTCATGTATAGTCACTAAAACACTTTGAACACACACACCTTCCATTCTTGGTCTTCTGGAAACAATGCTTTGTAACTAAGCTCATAACGTAGACCAGGCTCAAATCTCCCATAGTCAAAATTCTTAGGGTGAAACCATTGAAGTCTAATGCTGTTTTGAGTTTTTTCTGTAAGCTGTAGCAACCATGGAGGACTGGGGAGAACTGGGAAAAAAAATTACATTATGTCACTTTCTATTCTATATTATGTGTATGAATTTTTCAAGGTATGAAAAGTATAGCAATAAACTTTTATCAAAAAGTTAGTCTCAGCTATTTTTCTAACATCAATTTGACTGCATATGAGCATCCATAGGATACGAATATACATGACAAAAACTAATAAAGTAAAAAAAGCCTTTTTCTTTCAGGAAAACATATAAATGTATTTTTTCATTTTGAAGGTCTTAACAGTTATCTATTCATCAGTGACTTTGTTTCAACAAAGTCATAATTTTTATTGTTCTATATCTGTTAACAGAAATTTCACAATAACAAGTAGTGCATGACTGTACCAAGTGCAGCTATTCAAAAGTTTGAGAAACAGAGCACTATGTATCAATTACTTTTATGAGTAGGGAATCTAAACTGATCTTAAAAAAGCTTGTATCATGAAAACATGTGGAAATTATGAATCGCTATCAAAATACAGCTGAATAAAATACTTACCATATTTGTAATGATCCATTTTAATTCTTTGTGTAATTGTTCCTAGTTGGTTATGCCCAGTCAGCCTAAATCTCAAGGTTTTTTGTATTTTATCATAAGGTGGATTAGTATCTTCTCTCCACTGACAGCAAGTGTTGTTAATTCCATCATTTTTGGGGCAATTTCTGTATCCCACAAATAACTTCCTGTATTAATTACACAAGTAAAAATATGTATTACTTAGAATGCATAGTTGGAGATTTTTTTTATCTACAATAAATCAATTTAAATTTGTTTTTGTTATATAGCTCAAAATAACACTCTCTCTCTTTAATCAAAAAGTACCAATAAATTTGTTTGTTTGTTCAATTATAAGCATATTATTACCTTTCTATATGTAGACACAATTTGATATATACTGAGGATATTTTAAAGTGAAATATGTGTAAAACATAATAGAAAAACATATATAATAGTTTTTTTAACAATGCATATCTTAAAACACAAAATATTTAGTCATCATAAATGCAGCTGTATGAAACTTTATCTACTGAGTAAAGGAGACACAAACCAAATGTGTTATAAAAATGTATGTGTGATAAATGAATTCAAGTACAAAATACACTTTACAGTATTACATTGTACAAGTAATCCTTCACTAGAATTAACAGATATGGTTTACAGCTCTTTTTTTCTTTTAAAGGACAATAATAAAGTAGATTACAAAATGATGATCTAGTTGCCTTTATAAAATATGTTGCCTACAAGTATTATGTATAAATATTTTGGTGGCATAAAACACAACAAAACTTTTGTTGCTGTTTGTTCTTGGACTAAGTTATTTATCCAGACATACATGAAAGTGATTTTAGGTTAAATATATGTGTACATAAATATATATCATGTTCAGTAAAAATCTAATTATTACAAAGAAGCGAGTAGAAAATATTAGAAATTTTGCCACCTTTTCTCCCGAATGATGGTCTACACATAAACTGATGTGGTTAACACTAGATGTATAGCTACACTTCTATACTTTACAGATCAGTTGGCTATGGATACAGTTGCATGTTCTTTTATGTAACACAATTCAATATTTTTGTGATTGTGCTCTTTGATCAGGTTGTGTCTGGCACTGCTTTATATGCTTGTTTTTTAACTTTCTAGTGTATTGTGAATACATTTTCTTTTAATTGTTTAATTGCCTAATTTTGTTATGTAGTTTTCACTTTTGTATCATATTGGTATCTTCATCATTTGTAATTTGATAGTACATATATGTTAAAAAATTGGTTTGGTTTTAAAATCTCATGCAATTTTCTGGGTTTAACAAATTTCAGATATCACTACACAAAACGTTTGTTTTTCAGAACATATTACAATCTTTATAATATTCAAATAATGACTAAAACTTTTCAAATCAGAACACTTCTTTGCAACATTTAAATATTTACATACTTAATATAAGTGTATCAATTTCTACACTTAATGAACAAACATTACAATATATATCCATATTTGCAAGATCCTAGTATTTGCTTAACAGACAACTTAAAGTGGAACACTACAGATCTAACTAAATTATAAATAGGTAATTTTGAGAAAAACCCTTATGTTTTAGAAATATTCAGTGCACTAATTAATTTATATATAAAGTTAAAAATGAGACCAAACTAAACTCCTGCTCAGAATTATTTATTATTTGAAACTGAAATACATTCCACTAGTAAATCAAAACAATTTTAAGATATACATGAATAACTCACTTTAAGATATATATATTAAAACTACAATCAGATACTGGTTTTAAACTTATGAATATCTAAACCACAAAATCACTATCATCCTGTCGGAGTATTTAAAGTAAGGAATATAAAATACCATAAAGAAAAGTGGAGAGAAATACATGAAAGTAAAATAAGAAGGTGGCTCTATATTTTTACATAATGAACTTTTTTCCTCGTTTTTATCACAAAGGGACGACAGGTACCATAATTTAATACTGAGTTCCACAATGCACTTTATAGGTATAATGTCTAGTAACCCATGGTTGCCTGCACATATCTGATCTCCTCAAAAACAAGAATCTAATTTGCAGCAATGGAATAAAATAGACAAGACATGATGTTGAAGACAGTGATGTAAGTATACCCCATATTTGTGTGTGTGTGGGGGGGGGGGGCAAAGAGCCTGACAAATGATAGAATTGTTGACAAGGAGAGAGAGAAATACAATTTAATTTTTTTGAATTAAAGGGCATTAGTACTATTTTGTTAAGTTAATGATATTAATCAGCCAGAACCTTAACTACAATTATAGGGAAATAAATGTATGGA
>NW_013667491.1:182947-194494 GCF_000517525.1 Limulus polyphemus
AGTGATGTAAGTATACCCACTATTTAGTTGTGTGTGTGGGGGGGGGGGGCAAAGAGCCTGACAAATGATAGAATTGTTGACAAGGAGAGAGAGAAATACAATTTAATTTTTTTGAATTAAAGGGCATTAGTACTATTTTGTTAAGTTAATGATATTAATCAGCCAGAACCTTAACTACAATTATAGGGAAATAAATGTATGGAGCCCATCTTTTGTAGTTATACCACTGGTTGAAGTCCAAAATAAAAATAGAACACCTAACTTATCAAGCCACAGAAGCAAACCCACAAAAAAAAAAAACTAAAAAATGATGTAAATGAATATAAATGAGTGAACTGGGTTTAACCGGAGCTCACATAATCAGCAGATAAAACTAGATGATGCTAAAGCTAGACTTCCACAGTAAGTTTCAATTAAGAAACACAGAAATGGAATTGTTCTTCTTGATAATCAATCCAAATCTCTCTACAAATGTCAAAACTCTGTATCATAAAGCACATTCTCCATGCAGCTGACCAATCAGAAAAGAGCTCAACAATGTAGAAGTACCACTATTTCATGTGACAGAGGAGCACTGGTCTAATCATGATTTTATACACTTTGGCTTTCAGTGCCCTTGGTAACTTTTTCTCACAAATGTCTGTAACTACTTCCTTCCATTTCTTCCAACTCACCTCAATTCTATCTCTCACA
Source organism: Limulus polyphemus (assembly GCF_000517525.1). Classification (NCBI taxonomy): domain Eukaryota; kingdom Metazoa; phylum Arthropoda; class Merostomata; order Xiphosura; family Limulidae; genus Limulus; species Limulus polyphemus. The sequence goes on from NW_013667491.1 coordinate 183,641, forward strand.
GCTTTCTTACTTCCTACTTTGGATTGTACTTCCCAAATACCTAGTCTTCTACCTGCCCCAGCGACTTCCCATTTACATCTTTGATCTTGATTTCTTCTTTCTACCCCTTCCACTCACCATGACTTCTGTTTTTCTGGCATTCAATCTCAAGCCTCTTCTTTCCAAACTCTTCTGCCACATGTACAATTAAACTTGTATTTGTAGCTTCTCTTACTTTCAGTATTCAGGACAAGGTTGTTGGCAAATAATAGCTCCCACAGGGGTCCCTTGCAGTGTTCCTTACTCAAGATGTCGATGACAATAACAAACAGCAGGGAATTAATGGCTGACCCTTGGTGCAGTTCAACGTTTACTTCAAACTTGTCCGCTTCGCCATGTACCATCTTCACGATTGCTGTCGCTCCTTTATAAATGGCTCTTACTACCCTGACCAGTTTTTCAGGCATTCCTCTCTTTTGGAAACACCACTATACTAATTCTCATGGTGGCCCCATTCTCCAAATCAATAAATGCATGGTATAACTTCTTGTTTCCTTTATGGTACTTCTCCTGCAACTGTCACAGAATGAAGATTGTGTATATGGTTCTTCTTGGAAACTCAAACTGTATTTCATCAATGTCTATGACTTCTCCTATTCTCTATTCCAGTACCTTTTCTTTCACTGTCAGCAGATCCTGAACCAGTTATATTCCTCTATAGTTTTCACACTCAACACTATCTCCTTTCTACTTGTAGATGGGTATTAATAGGCTCTCTCTCCATTAATTTTATGGGTATCCACTTTTCCCTTCAGATGTTCTTCAAAGGATCCATACTTATTCAACTCCATCATCTCCTAGTGCCTTGACCATTTCAATGACAACCTTTGATGTGGAATGTGAGATAATATGAAAATAATGGATATGAGAAAATAATGGGGAAAAAAGGACAAAAGAAGCTTCTACGTCCATCTAGCTGATAACTCACAGAGTCAACCTAGCACAGAAGTCAGCAAAATCTTGAAAACATTCAAACAGTTGATTCAAGTCTCAATATGAGAGACTTCAAACAAAAGAATAATGTACCACTTCCATCAAGACTCAGCTACTATCACTACAAACACTGTTCTATTCACAACTTTCTAAATATAGGTGGTAATTAGAATCTAATAATAAAAAAGCATCTAATTCATAATTAAATTTAGATAATCATATCAGTTTCTAAACATGACAATGTCTGATACTCAACAATCACAGCCTTACCATGAGTACTGACTAAAATCATATTTCTGTTTGTGCTAATTAGTTATATAAACAATTTGGAGGACACATCTGGTTGGAAGGTATGTGGTGGTCAAATAAGACTTAGCATTCTTGTTTGCAAAATATTAAATATCACAAAGATGATCTAGCAAAACTTTACTGAACAGCACATGCACTAAACCTTAATTATAATGTATGTTTACATCACAATATTTCTTTGAATCTCAAAAACACAAAGGGTGAGATTATAACAAAGTAGTACATTGGATGGCCTAGGTGTACTTAAATGAATAAGAAATAGATGAGGTAATACCAACCACAAGCTGATAAGAGCTTTCTAATATGATATAAATAAAGTATAAAATTAAAAATTTGCAAGGCATCTTTTCATTTATACATATATACGTGTAACAGTAATAAAAACAGTAAAAAGTTACTTCCATTGTGCTCTTTCAAACTTATGAATTATACTGCCTAACTGCATATTGGGTGCCACCATCATGTTTATACATTTTTTATACAATGCAGAATGCATTAGTATATCTTACTACTATTCTTGGATTTTTATGAAGATTATCATATACCCCAGATACAATTTAAGTCCAGCTACACAAATAGATGAACCGGCTAGAACATAGAAAATACTGTTTAATTAAAGCATCATTTAACTCTCTCTTGTCTTGTGAAGAAATGAAGTCCTTAGATCTCATGTTCAAAATGTTTCATACTGGTTGACATCACTGGGGGGAGGGGGGGAGCTCATTATTACTCTATTTTATTTTATTCTTTTACCTTGGCTATTCTTATTCAAGACTGCTTTGATTCAGTTTAATAACTGATGTATTGAATTTAAAAGTACACAAAGATATTGATGCAACTGTATATTTGGCATATTCAACCTCTACTATACACATAAGTAAATAAGATAAGCAACATGAATCTATCAAAAAATATTTTAAAAACTTACCCTATTATCAAATAATTTTCTAAAATGTAATTTGTTTTAACAGGATTATATGGAGGTGACCAACAACAAGTCAATTTTTCAAAATTTTCACTTAGGCATGAAAAGTTTTTGTCTTCAATTTGATGGGGTTTATCTGTAGAACAAAAGCAAAATTAAGTAAATGAAAAATATATCTTTGTATTCAAATGTAAAGTTAAAAAGTATGGGTTTAAGTAAAATAAGAAATATCCCCTTTCATCCATCAGAAAAATTATAAATAATGTATTAGATACATTCATCTAATAAAAATAACTAAAAACAGTTTCAGTAAAATTTTAAGAACACAGAACAAAAATCTAAAAACCAACAAAAGGGTTTCAAAATTTTCACATTGAACATAAAATTTCTGTGGTTATTATACTGCTTGCTCCAAGAGATATGAACTTCAATAATTCAATGTCTTCTATCTCGCTACATTCAAGGTTAATGTAGTGATCTGAGACAGGTTTAAGACAATGACTAGATTACATAGGTTAGAGAAGTATAAGTATATTTGACTTAGCAGCTTATGGCATTCCCATGTTTAAAGAAAATGAATATGTAAATTATAATTTTTTTTATGGATCAGTTAATAATTAAAACATACAATTTTCATGTTTTATTCACAATCTATTTGTAATGTTTTATCTATATTTCATTTAAAAATTTTTCTGTGTAACAAACATTACATTTTAAATTACCGAAAAACAAATCATAGATAGTTTTCTTTGAAATATTTTACTTAATAATTTTAGTGATAAAATATGGTTTATTGTCTCCAATAAGTGATAGGAAGAAATGTTAAATCTCCATAAAAACTCTTTCTCCATTTTACTGAAGCATAGTTTTTGTGAAATTATTTGTGTGAATATGCCTAAGTATAAGTTATAGCAAAATAGTGTACTTATGATTTTAACAGATTAGACTTGTAACTTTGACCAGTCAAGTATTTGTAGTGTAGTTTGCATTTGAACAGTCCAATCACATAGAAATCCATAGCCACTTAAATTTGGCAACTTCACTGGTATGTCTTCATATGAAACAGCAAGAATACACATTTCATTCTTCAGCTGCTTGAGGCATGCAGTGGTTGAACTGATATGTTGTGGAAGCAGCTTATGTTACTCTTCCAGATAGAGATCCTACTTGTTTATGTAGTGTAATATTGTTTGGAGCATGTAGATGGTATTTGTGCATTTTCACATGTAAGAAAATGTAAAAATGCCACACTTTGCTTACTACAGCTGCAATATTTATTTCAGGTCTTTTTCTGGATGGTTCTGGTGCTCCAAGATTATCCATATTCCTTTGATTTACAATGCCACAAGGTACATGGGATATCCTCTTATTGGAAACTCTAAATCCCAAATCTGAACACATCTTTATAATTTGAGTGTATGAATATTTTGCATCAGAAAAGGTTATTAGTGACAAATAACCAAATTATGGCAAAATGTAGTTCCATGTCATGACTTCCACTTTGACTTTATATTGGCTGTGGTTGTCTATGTCTTTCTGACTTGCATTATTTTACAAAATTTATTTTAACTAATAACTACTCAACCCATGGTATATGTTTTTACTTAAACTAAAAATTACTACAAATTAATATTAAATTTACTAAAACCTATTTATGATTGTAGAAGAAAAAATAACAAAATACGACACACACACACACACACATATATATATATGAATATTCATTGAACTTTAAAAAAATGCTTACAGTTATAAACTTTAACTTTTCGTTATCTCCATTATTTTTTCATAATAACTTGAAAATGCCATAGCTAGGACCTATTCTAACTTCACCCTTTCATGATTAATATTGAATATATCTTTATTCATATATATTCACGTACATTGTTTTTTAAAATTTACACCTACTTCTGATGAAGCTTTTTTGATAATGTCGAAATGTCAAGTACTTTAGACTTAGTTTAGGCCTAGGTCTGGTCAACTTAGGCCTATTTGCTGCCGCATCATGTGTTTTTGCACACCTTGTAGTCTTCTTTCATCGACAGTTGATCTCATGCAGAAACAATTCATCTGGTCAACAATAACTAAAGACTACTTTTCGCAAAAGAAGATTGTCTATGGCATAAACATTTCATATAATTAGCTTGGCCTATTTAATGGCCTAATGTAACCTACCGTATAAGATGCACTTTTTTACCCCAAAATTTGATGTCAAAATCTGCTTGTGTTCTATACACCGAAGGTATGAATAATATATATGTATATATACGATATACACAAGTCATGTGTAAATATATTTAAATAGGCATGCATAGTTTAGTTCAATTGAATGTGTTATTTATAACAATAGTAGTTTTTTCTTTTAAAAACATAACTATTTATAATGCTCCCTAAATAATATAAAAATAAATTACAGTGAAAGCAATGAAGATTTTGGAGGTTTTGAATCAAACTAAATAACAGTAAACCTTTTTTTGATTTACGGTATTTTCTTATTATGATGTTTTGAGCTCTTTTGTGTTTAGAACAATATATACTAATTTTTAAAGTATCAAAATGAATTTTTGTTCAACAAAAATCTTTCAAATGCGACTGTAGCTTCCCCCCCCCCAAAACTTTGTCTTCAAAATAAGGGTGCGTCTTATATTCCGAAAAATACCGTACGTTTTGTGACGTTATATGAATACATCGTCACCTCTGACATGTGTGCATTGTTTTCTTCGCTGTAATTTATTTTTCTTCATTCTTTTTTTTTTAAACACTAATCCTATAACAACTTTATTATTTTACATATTCTATTTCTGTGCAATAATTTCTTCTTCTTTAAACTTTGTTTTCCTTAGGCTTTTTGATAGGAATGCCTTACTTTTCTTTATGCTTGTTCTAAAAATCGTCCAAATTTTGTAGATTGCTTTTAGTTTATCCAAACTTCAATATTATGTGGTATACCACTTTATATTTTGCTGTATAGATAACTTTAACATTTTCAATTAGTATTTTTGATCGTTTTTTTATGATAATCTTCATCTTTATATATTTCTTCATTTTGATGAAATTGTATTTCCCTCACTATGTGGATCATTCTTTATTTTGTGGTTCTTTTTGTTATTAGACTAAAGTTTCCTAAAAATTTGTCTATATTTGTTTTATTGTTGTAAGCTATATTTTTAATTTTGTATTTTTGTTTGTTAGTTAGGGGAGCTGTGGGTTTTTGATGATATAATGGGACATTAAATACGTTCATCTTTGTCCTCGAACCCTCTAGAACAATATTTAGTTAACCCTTTCACTGCCGTACTCGACTTTAGTCGAATTCCAGGTAATGTGCCGAACGTGACTTGAGTCGAATTCCTGATATAGTTTCATTTAACGGTCTGTTATTTACTCCGTGCCGCACCTGCACGGTTTCTAGGCAACGACAATGTAATTTTGTGTAGTTTCCTCGATCGTGGGTGTTATTTTTATGAGATTCTTGACCCAATTTGAGGGCACTGACTGCAACAGGTAAACGTAAACAAAAACAATGGCTTTCCTCAGAGGATGTATTGGGTGAAATAATGCGAGATTCAGACTCAGAATTAAGTGAATTTGGCGATGACAATTGGGAGAACAGTGACACAGATACCAATAATGCTGTAAGTAATGATAGTACACACAATGTAGGGCGTAGGGACAGTGATGATGATGATGGTAGTCAAGGGGGGCGTGGCTGATGCTGATAAGGAGTGGGTCATTGATGATGATTATGACAATTATATACCAATTTGGTGCCAAGTTTATGAATGAGCCTGGCCCTGTTATTCTACCTTTGCCCGACGGTAACCATCCTGTAGATTATTTTTACTTGTTATTCTCTCAGGAAACATTTGAGCTTATTTGTGAGATGACTAACACCTATGCCATGGAGTTCTTTGATAATCTGGCAGACCTCTCTGAAAATTATCGCTACAATGATTGGATTGAGTGTACTATGGATGAAATCAAAGCCTATGTTGCCTTGCAGATAATGATGGGATTGTGTTCCAAGCCAAGGATTAGTGACTACTGGGCAACTGAGGATATAACCCAGTTCCCTCGTTATCGAGATGTACTGCCATGCAATGATTACCAGCTGATCAGTTCGTTCCTTCATATTTGTGAATATTCTCAAATGGTTCCAGGTGGAGAGGAAGGATTTGATCCTTTGTATCAAATTGCTTCCCTCGTGAATATTGTGAGGCCACTGTAAAAGCAGTATTACATTCCACGTTGTGAACTTGCAATTGATGAATCGATGAGGAAGTTCAAGGGATGGATATACATTCGTCAGTACATACCAAACAAATCACAAGGTGGGGTATAAAACTGTGGTTATTGTGTGAGAGCAAGGCTTCTGTCATAATCTTGTTATGAAACTGATGGGCAATAATGGATACTTGAACCTCAGCCACCATTTATATGCTGAAGAAAGGTGATGATCCTGTTTATTACAGAAAGGGTGATATGCTTGTCTGCTCCTGGCACGGCACTGCAAGGGTCAACTTCCTCTCGACAATCAATAATAATGGCTACACTCAATGCCTGCCAATATGACTTCTGGACTGCTTCACGAAGTACCACATCTTCAAGTATTTCAGACGTTAGAAGAAGAAATGTAGTAAAACTACATTATTTTTCCTCTAAAATATTGTGTTTATTGTTTTAATGTTCTTTTCTAACACTTGCAGTGCATATAAGTACATTTTAGGGTGATTTAGGGATTTTAAAATAGGCATTTTCACCGGAAATTCCATAGAAAAATTCGGCAGTGAAAGGGTTAAATAAACGGGTCAGTGAAGCCTGTCTCTAAACTCAGTCTTGCAAGTTACAACAGTATACAAGCCTGTAATAACGTTAAAAGAAGAAATAAACTAATTCTTAACCGTTAATGGACTAGGAGTTGAACTATTTTCACCAAAGAATTTAAAAGAGATCACCAATGGTTTTGTCTGTTTGTTCGTAGTTAAGCACAAAGTCATACAAAGAGCTATCTGTGCTGTGCCCACCATCAGTATCAAAACTCGGTTTTAGCGTGCAAGTCCACACACTTACTATTGTGCCACTGGGGGGCACTTGCCAACGAAAGAACTAAGTTGCACCAGTCTTAGAAATGATGTGCCAACATTGGCCTGAGTGTTAGGAAATGTAAAAAAATTAAAATATCACAAGTGCTCATTAGCTTTAATTTTTCCAAATACTTATCAAACTTAAAATCTCTTGCCCAGTTTTCTTAGTATTAAACTTGTAAATAAACAGTTATATTTCAGCAAAGCTTTCAATAAAGCTAAACTTTTCCTTCATCAGGCAGAGATACAAAACAAGTATCAAAAGAAAAATATATTGATTGCTAACTTTGTTTGAATAATCGTAAGCAACTTTTGGATAGCCAAATTATATACACATCTTAAGTTTTCTTGAAATGCAGAACAACATAATTTTAGAAAAAGAATTTTAAACGCCTTGATAAATTGCATTTCCTTGGTAAAACCAATTACACAGGTAGTTTCTTTCACAACTGTGACACCATTTTCACAAATCTAATGGATTATCAACTAAGTGACCATAAAAAAAGTGTCCTTAAATGAAGGTTTATCTTTTACTTTTTCACCTCCTAAACTTTTGAGTCTCTTCTTTATAAATTAAAAGGTGAACCGATCTGGGCTAAATATTATTTAACCTTTGACAAAATTCAGACACATAAGAGTAGTCTTGCACAACTAAATCTAATGGGTAGTTCCATTAATTTTCTTCTCAGAAATTAATTAGTAGTTAATCTCTTTACTCATTTGTTTTTACAATTCTCAACCCCAGAAGCCAGACAATAATCACACAGACTACTACAGGCATTTATATGAATAAAGATTTAGTTTTTTGTTCCCTGGTGTTTCTTTGTTGTCCGTGTAAAACTTATTCTTTGCTTATAATCTCTAACCTATTTTTTTGTAGAGAGTTTTGGCTTTTCAGTCGAAGATTAGTGTATCTAAAAACCACAGACTGCTTTAATAAGTAACATTTTTGTGCCACGACAAAAAAGTGTTTGTTTGTTTAAAGTTAAGCACAAAGCTACACAATAGGCTATCTGTGCTCTTTCCACCATGGGTAGCGAAACCTGGTTTTAGCGTTGTAAGTCCGCAGACATACCGCTGTGCCACTGGGAGGCACAATTTGTTTTATTTTAGTTTATTTTGAATGATTTTTATTCTTTTGATTTTGGTGCGATGACCAAAATGTTGTTATTGCAGTGTTAATTTTGTATGTGCTTTTTTCCCCTCTTGATTCTCTGGTACTAATGTTTGTAAATTGTGCAGTCATGGAAGACAATTGCTTTGGAACCACGTAAAACTTATGAGATGAGAAAGCTGCAATGGTAGGAGGAATTCAGTCATAGAAGGTCTGACATGATGAGAGTGATGTCTGCTTTTTCAATAGTTCTTCAAGACCAAGAGGTTAATGGGTACTCAACAGGCAATATTTGCAACTCTAGCACAATCTCAAATGGTTACACTTTAATATGCAGTGGAATATGTAAGTAGAGAAAAGTTTTGTGACAATAAAATTAAAAGTTTGACAGAAGCCTTCCAGGCTGGCAAGGAATACTGAAGATGCTCCAAAACCAATCTCTTAGTCAAGGACACTGTGGGATGTAATGATGAGATGTACAACATGTTGCATCTTTAAAATTGTAATGATCACGTGCTACTACATACTGAACCATCCCACTATGGACTTAGATCTAGGATGCCGTATTCATGAGGATGCATGTATTTCCGGACTTCATGAAGAAGATGAAGAACTTCCTGGGATATCATGGCTGCATTTCAGTAGAGAAGCTGGCATTTGGAGCCTGTGAATGTTATTCAGCATTGAAGTAAAATAGGTAAAACTGTTAGTGTTCAAGTAAGTTGTTGCTTGGAGTGAATGGATTCAGGGACAGGCGAATTTAAATGATCCACTACTCGATACCCTAGAGAAAGCTTTCAACACTTTAAACAAAAAAGCAAATAGTTTATTTTTTGCCATTTCAAAATGCTATCCAGGTGAGTCAAACATAAGTTTGAGGGCTTATAACACTGGAAATCGGGTTTCGATACCAGTGGTGGGCAGAGCACAGATCTGGTTGAATGTCTGTTAAGCACAAAGGATGATCAGGAAGACAGTAGTAGTAGTACATATTTAGTTATTGATGATGAAATGTAATTAGAAAAACAGCATGTCTGTTCTGATGATCAATTGAGATGCCGACCTTCAAACTGTCATGGCTGATGATTAATTACTTCACCAGCAGTTAGAATGACCATTTGACTGAAAAATCAATGACTGAAAGGAAATGGCATTCCTTGCTTTATAGAATGTATATGCAGTACATTATGTGATAACTATTTAATTATTTTAGGATTGTTGGGTGGTTGAAAAATTAATAAATGAACCGCGCTTAGACCTTCACTTATTGAGCAATCGAGTGGCAATTGACTGCGAGACGTTGGTCTGACAGTTTGCGACAATCGCTCAACTTATCTGGTTGCGGGAAACGCATTAAGTTGAGATTATTAAATTAAACCCCTAGGGAAAGTTACAGTGGGACGTATTTGTTAATGATGACTAGACAAATAAGCAGAAAGAACTTTGTAATTGTTGCTTTCTGAACACTCAAGATTTGTGGGAAATATTTATGGGACGTTTGTCTGTAGGAACTTCATGAATGAATTCACGAACTTGTGCGTGAGTCGGCGACTTTGCGTCGTACCTCTCTGCGAGATCTCTCCTGATAGTCTGCGTGGTAAATACTAGTAATCTTGAAATGCATTAAATGGGTTGTACTACAACAATACGAGAAATTAACATCGACTGTATAAATCAGATGAAATGTGCAAAATTGTTTTACATTTTTGGCTTCGCGTGTTTATCTAGTGTAGTGGGTTTTTCACAAGTCTAGGCGACAATTCAGGCTGATTGTTGTTTACGAAAATGGGATTAAATTTGTTGTCGTTCCTTGTACACCTCCTGCATTAATTAATCTGTGTACATGTATGTATTTTGAGAGTGGTGACACGAAATGTGATTTGGAAGGATATTTATAGCAGTAAAGTTCATTTCTGTTAGTTTGTGTTTGGATTACTTTTATTTGCATAATATTGCTTGAATTGGGATAATTTTAGTTAATATGTGTCGTCTGCATGTTTCAACTTAGCGTGTTTTTTGAAGAAATTCGTCGGTTGCTATGGAAACCATGAAATCACTGACGGTGACGTCACTTACTATAAATTATACATTGCTTGGTATCTAAAGGAGAAACAGAAGCCTGTGGAGTCAATACATTTTTCCAGTACATTTTAAACCCGTATGTGTTATGTACACGAGTGCCATAGAGATAGAGGAAAGTATAATTTATTTTGGTAAATAGAGAAATCTGGTATGATATTGTTACGTCTCCGTTCGCTAGCCGATTTTCCGCAACTTCGCTCCAACGAAACTTCAGCGACACAAGTCCTCACCTAACTAAACCGGTCCATTCCCTCTGAATACAACCCTACCGATACACCCACTTTCAACAGTCGCTCTATAACAAACGCTATAACAACGAACGTTACTTCAACAATACTTTCTGACTGCAGTTCAATTACTCACTACCT
>NW_013667491.1:194539-209758 GCF_000517525.1 Limulus polyphemus
GACACGTTGTGACCATCCTATATATACCAGACAACCCCCAACCTAGTAAATGCTAGGGCATTCACGAAGGAACAGGATATTTCTATAAACGTGGCGTGACACTAGTCACGTGACCTTTGCTGACGCAACAGTATATTAAGACACATTTGGTAGCAACCACAATGCTCGTTTTGAACTGTGTTGAGATACAAAACAACAACAACAACAACAAAACGAAACAAAGAAAAACGGCGTGGCATGTGGGTTCTTAATACAGGAAACGAGTATTTCAGGTTTGATACAGAGTTACCAGAGAACCTGCGCCGTATCATTTGCGAAGCCTGTTGAACCCACTGTTTTCACTGATGTTGGTGTAGGAATATTTTGCACTTATGGTAACTAAGATGAAGTTTGTGAGTTATTTGACTCAACGTTTTCCAACCCGGGCGTTCCAAGGGGGAAAAATTACATTATGAAATTTAGATCAATTATTTGTGATGTCCACGTAAATTTCCTCCAAAATAAAATTATAACTGAAATATTGAGATCTACATTTTTTTGGATGTAAATTATATTAACTTTTGTGGAAGACGAAATAAAAAAAATTAAACTGCTAGCACTAACTGTCGATTTTTGGCCTTCTAAACTTATAAAATAAAAAAAAAGGTTGTTTTTTTGCAAACTACTCCGTGGTCTATGGACCAACTTCAAACAACCTTGATAGAATTCTGCACTGGATCAATAGACGTTCTAAAGTGTATTATTACGTGGCTCTACCCACCCTGGGCCACGTCCACAGCAAAAATATGTTTGTTTAGCTAATGATTCCACTGTCTTAGACCAATTTTCCTTTCTAATTTCTTTTATTTTGAGTTTTTTTTGAATTCTTTAATTTTTTCTTGGAAAAATTTGAGTTTTTAACATTCATATTTTTCCAAGAAAAATGGCAACCAAGGTCAGACCCTTAAAGTGACAGGACTACATCTGAAAAACCCCTTGCTTTTCTCATAGTCAAATTTATCTTAGGCGTTTAAGAGTAGGATCATCAAGAAATATCTTTATTTGGGCTCCAGTGAGGAAGAAGAACTTTTAATATGATCTGTTAAGAAGCACTTAGAGTATTAATAAACAGTGAGAAGGATTAGTAAAAGTAATAAAGTAAAGTCAAGCAGAGGAAACAAAAAGCAAAGTAATTGTCACACCATTTCTTTAAAATGGAATAAAGTAGGTGTGAAATAAAGTAGTTGTAAAGTAAATTCTGTGTGAAATAAATTAAGCATATAAATACTATTCTTGATTTAATTTATTAGTTCAGGCCTTATGTTCAATCTTTATGCCCCCAGACGTAGCACAGGTGCCTCAGCATAGACATATATATATATATACAATGTTTCTGATAGTTATTCTGATAAATGCATTGTATTATATATGTAATTTGTAATGTAATTATATTATGCACAATATATTGTAATATTCTAATGGATATAAATTAACACTGGAAAGCATTCTTAACAAAAACTCTATTTGTTGTCAAATATCTGCGATTTCATTTAGAAATGGATATGAATTAAAGAATTTGATTTGATTTAGATTCCTGTCGTGTTTTGAAGTGTCCGGATTTTAATTGGGCTTATTGGCCAATCTATACCTATTAAGTGGTTGTACCTGTAGTGTAGATATTGGTTAGTGTAGGCGGGTTTCCTATAAATAGAATTTATGAGATGGTCATCATGTCGGTGAACGATTAGGTCAAGAAATGGAAGAGTTTATTATCTTTTAAGTGCATGGTGAGTTGTATGCTTGAGCTTATATAATTGAAATAATGGAGGAAATCTCAAAGTGATGATAAACCGTGAGACCAGATAACAAATGTGTCATCAACATGGTATTTCCAAACCATCAACAAACTCTGGAGATAAAACGATGATGTTAAAATCCTACTGCACTCGCCCAACTTACATAGCTTGGAACTTCACTACATACTACTGTACTACTTACTTTTATAAGACACTACACAAGTACTTCATGGAAAAGATATGTATATCACCATTTAAATTGATAAACAATAGCTCTTAATCACCAAATATATTAATAAGTTGCATTTTTTTATACAAATTCGCTTTAAGTTTTCTCGAGGTACTCCCATTTCTCTACTATTAAAATAATTGACATTAGATTTATGGAACCCCACCACCCTGTCTAGTTGGCCATTTGTTTGTTTCTTCTTTGGAATAGTATTTACAGATCCTTACCACCCGGCTTTTTAATTGGCTTCTGCTTATTATTGCCAATCGTCTGCTCCAATTTGCTCTGTCTGTAGCCCCCTTTTAAATATCAACTGTTTTTAATTATTATTAGGCAAAACACCCTCTCTTCAGCAAGACACTCTGAAGCCACCTACTAGTCTTCAATAAGTTGATAAATTTCTCAGCTAATTATTTAGCTCATTAACGTCTTATAAGTCTCCAAATTTAAATAAACACTGTGTCACCTAACCCATGTACAATCTTATTAATATGAGTTTCTTCACAGTCTTGGTACCAACCTGGGCATTGATCGAGTAGAATATTTGACAACTAATAAGTGAAAGTGTTTTCCTTAGAGTACTAACGTACCCCCACCCCCATCCCTCCACCGCAGCAAAGGCTCGGGTATTAGATCTTTTGATCCCTTTCCATCTTGTTGGATCATATGATCTCCTTTTTGTTTCTAGTTTAGTTATTTTAATCTCATTTTTATTTAAGTTATTCTATCTATTTTCTTTGATGTACGTTTTATAAGTGGTTGGAGTTTGCTTAGAGCAAAGACAGCTAGAGAAGATCATGATGTTATTCAAGAAGTATAGAGTTTGAAAGATTGTTTGGGTCTTTATCGGAATATATACACCTGCCAAGAACAAACGTAAAGTCTCTCCCTTCACTTTCAGATCCACAGCTCTCTCTACTCCTCTTCCCTCATATATTTCAAAATTCAGAAACCTAACTTTCTTTTCACCCATTATTTGTTCAAAGAAGATTAAACCAATCCCTGAACATCCTTGGTGGAAATGTTTCACCTCTAAACTCTTGCTCTCTTTCTTTCTTGTCTTCCTACAGTGACCTGAAGAAGACCCAGTATAGAAGCCAAAACATCGTCACCTTTTCACTATACAGGTAGTTGCAGTCCATTAAAGTTCTCAAACCTACCCTATTAGAGGTTGCTTTCTTACCTACTGGAACAAGAATGTAAAATAGTTTATGATGCTTCAAGTCGTTTTGTGGCCGAGAGGGGCTGTTTGTTGTCATTTAGTTACGGTATTTTATTATTTGTAAGCCACCGAGAGATAATATGTTAACGAGTTTCACTGTAGGTTTAGGCAGATGAGGGGATTTAAACAAATTTCAATGTGGGAAAGTTGTAAGAGTTAAAAAAAATTAATGAAGGAAGGGTTAAGAATTTTATTAAATTTAGTGTAAGAATATGTGAGGTTTAAAGATATTTTAATGTAAGAATGTTGATAATTTAAAAAGGTATTGGGTGTTGGATATTCCATGTTTTTAAAAGTGGTTTTAAAAAACAAAAAACTTGATACTATTTTCTTGTAAGTCCATGAATAGTGGACAAGTGCCAGAAGCCTGGAAGTTAGCTAGTATTACTCCTCTTTTCAAGGTAAAAGTTTTCGAAAGTCTGATAAAAGATGCTTTACAAAGTCATTTAAAAAGGTTACAATTTTGTTGGATAGTCAATATGGTTTCATTAGAGGAAAATCTTGCCTAACTAATCTTTTGATATTCTTTGAATAGGTTAATGCTTATATAGATTAGGGTACGGGTATGGATCTGGTGTATCTGGATTTTTAGAAAGCATTTAACAAGGTGCCACATACAAGGCTTGTTAAAAATATGTTTGTAGGCATGGGAATAGATTTGTTTATTGGTTAGAAAAGCATAGAAGAAAGCAGAAGGTTATTATAAATGTAGTTCAGTCAGTTTGGATTAATATCACAAGTGGGGTATCTAAGGGGTCAATATTAAGACTTTTGTTCTTTTTGATTTACATTAATGATGTAGATGAAGGAATGATCTATAAGGTATTTAAATTTTCTAATGATATTACATTTTTGATTGTTACTGGCTATAAGAAGAATGATAATGCTGCTTCACAAAGGGATTTAAATTATTTTGTGAGTTCAGTAAATAATGGCAATTTTTTCATGTGATAGTTGGCCTTTGAAATGGGTTACTTTGAGATGTAGGATACAATACACTTATAGAAGTTTAGGAGAAGGCTTGATAAATATTTGAATGATAAGGCTGGCTTTGAATGTTTTATATTATTGTTAGATATACACGACTGCTTCAGTTTAAGTTTAATGCTAGCATTATGATTTAGATAGTTTATATAACATGAATGCCATGTTTAGTTATTTTTAGAAGTGATATTTTATGGTAAATTTGTTTACGAACCATACGTTTTGTAGTTTAATTGTTATGAATTAGCAATTGTTTTCGTTAGTGAGATTATTGCGTCATGTTGCTAATACTTTCTCAGTTTCTCGTTGGTTTAATTGAGTATTATTGCTTCAGAATATCTAGCATTGTGTGAAATGTTCTAGACTTCTGTCGGGGTATAAATACATGTCGAGAAATCATTATTGAGTTCTAGTTCTAGACTGCGTGATCGTGAGTTTAGTGACGAAGAGCGTATAATAGCGATTATTAAAGTGAACTTATTACAGACTGTATTGTAAGAACAGACTAGAGAATAATAATTCGTTTTGTCATTTGTGTTCTAACGTAACTGAAACAGCCTGTGCGGAATTTGACAAAAAAGAGACAATTACATATATATATATCTGTAAACATTGTAAAGAACATTTGTATGTACGTTTGATTTGTTTTTAATATATTATTTTAAAACAAACGGACTGTTTTGCTGTTTGTTTATAGTTGAAATTTATCATCTACAAGTCACAGACACCTACTGTAAAGGATCCGGCCTTACAAAACGTGACAGTTTTATACTGGATGGGATAGCCTAGTTGAACGAACAGATACTTTGTTTTCCTTAAATTTTGTTATAAGCTATTCTGTAAATTTATCTTTTACGAAAATGATCAATGAAGACTTTAAGTAATCTCACTGTAGTTTCACAATGTGCAACACAACATAAGAACAATTTATAGCAACTTACAGTTTTCTTCTGAAATAAATCCCAATAACCATTATTCACAGCTTCTTTGTTTTTTAATAGGATGTTCGACTTCAGAAATGGACATCAGGACAAGCAAAAACAAAGCAATTTGCTTAGAAAGTTTTTTCATTCCTTGAAAAAAATGATGTTATTAAATGGTAGTAATCATGAATCAAACACACGCACAGAAAAAAAAGAATATAAGTTACTCTATCAACATTTACTCTGCTGTTTTCATAGATACCATCTTTATATCCTTCAGTGTTGTAATAAAAACCTTGTCAGGATATTATGCCAAGTTTTTATGTTTACATTTTACATATGTAAATGAGAACTAATCTTGTAAGCAATACTAATTGAAAGTCATAAGGTGAAACCACAGAAAGAGTTACACATATTTTTAAAATTTACACCTGCCTCACATTGAAAACCAGAGAAATGTTGTGTACCATTCATTAAATAGCACTGCACCTTCCATTTCAATGATTTATTGACAGATCCAGATGAATGTGTACAAAATATGTTGGTCTGACATGGCCAGGTGGTTAGTGCGCTCGACTCGCATTCTGCGGGTTCGAATCCCCGTCCCTTTCAGCCATGTGGGCGTTATTATGTGACGGTCAATCCCACTATTCTTTGGTAAAAGAGTAGCCCAAGAGTTGGCGGTGGGTGGTGATGACTAGCTGCCTTCCCTTTAGTCTTACACTGCTAAATTAGGGACGGCTAGCACAGATATCCCTCGTGTAGCTTTGCTCAAAATTGAAAACAAACAAACATCAAAATGTGTTTCATGGGGCAGTGCTGACTACTCTCATCATTGTAACATACATCTTTTCTCAACACTGTATATGTAAAGTTTATAAACATTGAAATGAAAAACAATTCAATTCAAAAACAAAACAAAGTATATGTACAGTGTAACTTACAGCCAAAGTTCTGAGATGTTTTCCCCCACGTGTCATTGCCTTCAAAGATAAATATGAGTAAAACACAGAAAATGTAACCCGTCCTGGTCCATCCACAATGAAATTTGCACATCATAATTAGGAATTAGATTCTCCCAGTATAGAGAGATTGCTTAAACTGGCTTGATAAGAATGTGAACGGGTCATGTTTTGCTTAAGAAGCTTGAACAACAGAACAAACACTGTTTCATTGTAGTAAATGGCAGGTGTATATAACTGTTATCTTTAGGAACCAGTGTCAATTCCAAAACTTGTACGATGGTGCTAATTTCTGTTTGAACATTGGTCCTTAAAGTTGTCTGCCTTCATAATTTCTTTTCTATAAGAAAGTAAAAAAAAAATTCTATAATTTGTTCAAGTGCAAATAAATAAGTTTCATAACAAAAGATTTATAAGCATTCATTTACAATGCACATAATAGTCTTATTATCTTCACGGACTTCACAAGGTCAACTAATTCATGGAGCAACCCATAGTTATGTTAATTATTTTAGGACAAAACAATACTAGGATCTAGTAAAAGCTTAAGTTCCAGTATTTAATAAGATACTTCTCATTGCATGATATAAGATATTCATTAACTGCCAGTTTTCAGATCAAGATAATACTGAACCTAAAAGTTTGGAGACGGCTTGAATTGGTAATGAAGAAAACTTTATTATAAATGTACAACATTTTGACAAGATTGTATCATCATCAGGTACAAGTAGTTTATATAGACATAGGAATATATACAGTATAGAATAAAGAGAAAATAAAGTTTTCTTCATTATCCATTCGAGCCATCTCTAAACTTCTGATTTCTAAGAAGCTGGTTCCTCGTCATCAAATTATATCATGAACCTGTACACTAGCCTTCATGAACGTTTTCATTTACTACAATGCAGATGAATACGAAGTTCATATAAAATTAAAGAAAAAAAAACAGAAATCACTTAAAATATATGAATATAATAATAAAATTAATGAATATATTATATTATGTTATGAAAAGTCCATTAAAGAATAAAATCTGAGGACTAGAACTTAAGATTCTAGATCCTACTCCTGTTTTCTCCTAAATAATCAACACAAGTCTAGGTTACTTCATGCACTAGTAGACCTTGTGAAGACAAGTAAGTCATTATCAACTACGCAAAGATATCTGACAAGCATGCCTTTCATCTGATGTGAAAACACTCAACATCTCAGACCAAAAATTAAAAAGTTTAGAATACTACCCTTTTCAACGTGACATATTTTGATACAAGCTGATCCAGTTAAAAGATTGTAGAAAGCACCAAACACAAAGATAACGTACAGAATTACAAAAAAATATTTTCCCACAACAGTCTATAAATGCTTTACGAGTACTTTTTCTAAACACTTCATCTATTCTAGATCCATGATCTTTAGCTTAACCACAATACATCTACCAGATGATAATATTCACCTAAAGATAGAAAATTAGATATACTTCCATAGAAACTCAAACAGGCAAAGTGTTCTTTTTTTCGTAGCTGTAAACTACGACACATATTACTAACAAAATTTATCTAACGAAAACATTTCTAATCATTTTTACTTCGAAACGTATCAGAATAAGAGAAAACTAAATGATTTTTGTGAATTTATTCAAGTAAAAATTATAAATAAATAAATATATATATATATATATATTATATTATATTAGTTTAATTCTAAACGTATTATTGTTATGAGCTAATTTTTTTAATGTAATTTAAATGTTGGGCCTGGTGGTTAGGGTGCTTGTCTCGCAATCTGCGGGTCGTGGATTCGAATCCCTGTCGCCGAATATGCTCGCCTCCTTTCAGCCGTGGGGGCGTTGTAATGTGATGGTCAGTCCCACTATTCGTTGTCTTCTCTGCTAAATTCGTTACCTTTCACTGCTAAATTAGGGCCTGCTAATTGGAGAGAAGATGAACACCACAAAATGTGTCTGTCGAAGAATCACCGATGATACATCTACATATAAGGTATTTCAACGGTCGTAATCGACCTTGAGACTGGAAAACAAATTATATTTTAACTAAAGGGCGCATTATGTTAAAGTCAAGTAAGTTTGTGAGAGTTGGCCTGGAATATTCTAAATTGACGAAAACCTAAAAGTTTTGCAAAATATCTAGAACGAGGATTAAATATAAAGATGGGTGAGCCAGTCAATAAATTAAGTAGGCTTGCAGAGCGAATCACTGAAAGTAAGATAGAATTTTTTTTATAGCCGGTAGATTGTACCAGTCAGTATGTTTTTGTGAAGCATTTGGATCTGTGTTAGCTGTAGCACATGTTGAATTACTTTGCATAAAGAGGTTGATTTTTACGTTAGTATAGTGCAGTTAGTGTGGTTGTAAACGTAGACCTACAACAAGCTTCCAAGTGTACAATCCTGCAAATAAATTTTAAAGTTTAGCTAGGAATCATCGATCAACTTTAAGTGAGAAGAGATGTTCATTATTTGAAGAAAGTCATCTACAAGTACAGATTTATTGATGGGAAACTTTGCAGTATGTTGATTGAACTGGTTCTACAGCTACAATACTTCAACCCAATTTGTTATTAATCAGAGGACGGAACTTGCCTCCAGAGGTTAAGAAAAGAAGATGGAATGTTTCAAATAGCAAGTGAATATAAAGTTCCTGCAAGAGGAAGGTTAGAAGTTACCCTTAATGTAGGAAACTTCTCCACGCCTCATGATGTCTGTGGTTAATTGACATTTATGAAGAGTGCATATTGGGAACTGACTTCATGTGAATACATATATACGAAGACAAAACAGCTTCAACTAGCTTCACAGTCTGTGACCATAAAATCCATGTACACTGGAAGTTGAAATTCCAATGGAAACAAAGACAGTGGTTATTACACAAAAAAAGTAAACTACTCGCAGCATGAGTTATTAGCAATAATCCTTCATCTAGTGACTGGAGCATAGTGGAACCAAATACTTTGGCATGTACTGAGGTATCGGTGATTGTAAACGTTCTCGTGGTTATGAAGAATAAAGAGGCTGTTCATGACTCTATCCAGAAAGGACTTGAGTTACTTTGTACAGGTAAGTTGATTTTTACATTAGTATGTTGTAGTTAGTATGGCTGTAAACATAGGCCAACAACAAGTTACAAAGCATATAGTAAGCCTATAAAGAAACGTTAAGGGGGAAATAAAACTAATTTGTTATTGTTGAATTATTGTCAACATATAATTAGAAAAACTGCAACGAAAGAATAACATTACATTATAGTCCATGAGGATGTTACGAAATCTATCTTCAGTGCACTGAGGCCAATGATCTTAAGAACTGAGTTAACAGAGCTCAAATTCCGAGGAGACAACTCTTTATTCCGATTTTAAAAATATATTTATATTGAATTCACATACAGTATAAGCCTACCCTTAAAGTAAAGAAACAAATGAAACGGAACTTTTATCCTGCCAAATAGCTATATTATGTTTTCAAGAGTAAACCTATAAAAACAGAAAACAGAAGAGTTGAGGCTCGCTAAAAAACATCTCCTACCTTGTCTTTGATATTGGAGATATTTCAGTCTTTATATCAAGCCATTCCGGTCACTGTAGCTTCTGCTTTTTACTCATAAAGTGACTCATATAGCGAATAAGCCAGCTAAACCATAAAACAAAGGCTGAAAGAACACAAAGATATCATAAGGCTACATTACACCCAGAAAAATCATCATTACCAGAACACAATTATCAAATGGGCCATATCATAAACTGAGATCAACATAAAGTCCCAGACACATCTCAACACTTGAAAAATCTATATACAAAATACCACAGCAGAATCTCAACTGAGAGTAAGTGCTTGAAATTAGCAACATATAGAAATCCATTTTTTTCCAACAATGATGCCATATGGTAACATCGCACACACATTACACATAATCAGCAGATATCGAGCGATTCAAACATCACAGCCATTAATTAAAAGCTTAGCAGCAGGTCTACATCACCAATAAACATATCTCAGCTCAGAAGCCACAATCACTAGAGAAGACATCACCAGAGAAATGAAAACATTGCCCACTTAAAAATCAAAGTGGACAGCAATCCATAAAAGTTCTCCATTACATGCTATATAGAACTTAAAGACAACAAGAAATTTTTAAAACAGTTTTGAAATTTTATCCCTTTTTTTTGTTGTGATACTGATTAAACCATAATTTCACTATATCTAAACCAATCAGCATTATTTGATCTTACATAACAAGTTTTGATATTATTAATTTATCAACGGAAGTAGTTTTCCACAACATTGATTTCTCTGAGATGAAGATGTTTTTCTTTCTGTAAATTCTCCAGTCACAAATAGAAAATGAATGTTAACGATGTCATACAGCATAATGTAATGTGATACAGATAAATGTTGACATTTGACTTGTGAACAGCTTGGCTAACTTTATGTTATATCTATCTATGAAAAAGCAGCAATAAAGTTAATACTTAAAAAGGAATATTTGGCAGAATTACAAAATTGGCGACCAGTATCACTTTTACGTACTGATTATAAAGTATTTTTGAAAGTCATAACAAATGAAATGAAACCTGTTACGAGTCAATTGATTCATGACAGTCAGACTCTGTTCTAGATCAATGTATATATGATAATATACATGTTATGCGTGATATAATAAATTTTACAAATCAAAATATTGAACGTTTAGCTACTGTAAATTTTGATCTTGAAAAAGCCTTTGATCGCATAAATCATAATTATTTGAAAAAGATACTTAGAAAATTTGGTAGGAATATTATAAAGACGGTTGACGCAATGCATAAAAATACCATATTTTATGTAGTTCATGAGTCGATTTCAACTTCAGCTATTCCTTTTAAGAGAGGTGTAAGACAAGGAGATCCGATAAGTGGCATTTTTTACATGAACAATAGAACCTTTTCTATATAATTCAAGAAAGAAAATTAGTTCCTTAAGCTTAATATCAAGTTTCAGTTATCAAGACTTATTCTCTCACCTTATGCTGACGATATAAGTATTTATATTAGACAGGAATCAGAATTTATTGTTATTCAAAATACAATAAGGGAATTTGAAGGATATTCGGAATCAAATTTCATTGAAGAAAAATCCTTTGGTTTATGGTTGGAAAACACGAATATAATAGGATATACATAGTCGAATCAAAGAATAAAAGTATTTGAAGTGTATTTAGGAAATTTTTTGGTATGGATTCAGAGAAACTAGGATGAATTGATAGAGAAATGTAGTAAAGGTATTACAGTCTGGGAGCTTTTTCAACATTTTTTATCATTAAAAGTAAAAATATTAATTCTTAATCAAATTATTAGTAGTATTATGAGGTACAGATTTCAGGTATTAGAACCGTCTAAGAATTTGATAACTAATTTTCAAAATATTTTTATACAATTTGTTTTGGAGGAAAGTTCACTGGTTTAATAGAAATACTTTATCTTTAACTTTTGAAGAAGGCGGATTAAATCTTATATCCTTGAATGATAAGCTAACTATTTTTAGGATTCGTTACTCTGAACGTGTATTACATAAACCAACCAGTTCACTGAATAACAATTGAAACTATTTCTAAACGGGCATATCAACGTTTTGATTTTCTGACAGTTCTTCTAATGGATCGCATGGAACCACGAGGAAAGTTAGGAAAGTTTTATAGCTCTATTTTAAAGAATGGAAAATTTAAAGCTATTCTGTTCAAGAACTTCTTAAAGAGCCTTTTTCATTGAATTCTTATTTATTAGACAATACAGGAAATCCATTTTGTTATTTTTTGTGGCTGATAAATAATGTGATAAGGTCAATCTTGCCGTCACAATTGCAGAATGATGAAAATGAAGAGCGTTTGAAACGTTTAGTGACTGCGATTACATTACAGTTTAAACACATTTTTAATCATATAGGATTAACTAGCAATAGTGAAAACTTAACTAATGATGAACAAGGTAATACATCTAATTTAGAATCACCAGTAACTGAAGAGCACACTGAAACCTTGTACAGCAATTTAGTAAAAAGAAAAGAAAATAATTTTTGAATTACTATCATCCTCAATTACCAAAAAGTATATGGAAAACAATATATAGAAGTTGGGCCCCAAAACGTGACGCAGATATACAGTGGAGAGTTATGTATGATGCATTGCCTAACCCACTATGGTTAACGCGAATAAATGTGACTGGAAATGAATTATGTCCGTATTGTAATACTATGATAGGTAACAATTGACATGTGTATTTTAGGTGTATTGTAATACTATGATAGGTAACAATTGGTATATGTATTTTAGGTGTATTGTAATACTATGATAGGTAACAATTGGCATATGTATTTTAGGTGTATTGTAATACATGATAGGTAACAATTGGCACATGTATTTTAGGTGTATTGTAATACTATGATACGTAACAATTGACATGTGTATTGTAATACTATTATAGGTAACAATTGGCATATGTATTGTAAATTAACTTTTATTAGACATGAATGTTTAGATATTTTCAACAATTTTGGGAAGAATATGTGAATCGTACGATTATTGCTATTTATGCTCTTATAAAAGTTGTAATAATTATAAATTAAATTGAGTATGTAATTTCATCATTATTTTAGGGAAGTATTATATACAGTTATTGGTGCGAGATACAAAAAATCAACATATTCCGTATCTTAAAACAATTAAAGATAAATTATTACGTAATTTCATTAATAGATTGAAGTCACGGATTGCGTTAGAAAAAAGGTGGGCCTAACAAAATGATGAATTAGAATTACCTAAAAAAATTGGATTCAAGAATGTTGATGGTTTATTATAGATCAAAATATTGTGAAATTTCCTCTTTTTGAATAATTTATTAATTTTTTTCTTTTCTTTGTGTTACATATATCTATTTTTAATAATTACTGTATGACATACTGTATTAAGAAAATAATAGTTGATGATGTGATTGAAACTAGCCATATAATAGCTTGAATATTTTAATAAAAGTATTCACAAGAAGGAACTCGTTATATTAAAATATCATCCATTTTAAATATGTAGTAGTTTGTAATGATTATTTATAGATGTTACGGATAAGAGTGATAAATTGGTTATGTAAATAACGTAATGGATGAATATGTTTTTATTTCCTTGTAAAAACTGGTTTGGTTGTTTTAATAAAAAGTATCAAAAAGTACCTGTATATTTATATATAATTAGACATCAAGGAACCTTTTGGCCCATCAATGGCATTAGCTCCCACCTCCCCCCAAAATGAGAAAACTAATCACCAAATCTACCTTTGATCTTCAAAAATGTATCTACCAACATTTCCCTAAACTCTCGTAAAGTTATAGCCTCTACCACTCTAGATGGCAGTTAATTGTATAGATTGACTATCCTATTAGAGAAATATAACTGTCTCATCTGAAAATATGTTTGGTCTTTCCAAATCTTAAACTTAAGAATTCTTATTCTAGTGCACTCAGAATTTAACACTAAAACATCTTATGCTTCAATCTCACCCATTTCCTTAGTACTTTAGATTATTTTGATATATTAGTAGTTTTTTAATACTTCAATTAGACCATCCCTGTCCCTTCTCTTTCCAGCTCTCCCTTAGCATATGCAAATATATATATATGAAAGTAGCATTGGAAGTGATTTTTGCAGTAGAATAAAGCTTGAATTTTACTCTTTTACATTTATATCCGAAACTTTGACAGTGTTAACACCCAACTATTACAAGTGAAGAAACTAGTCACAATGGTTGAAGAAATCTATTTTTTGTTTATGTTTTGTTGCTATTTCAAATACTTAAAAAAAGACATTTGCAAGGGTGAAGTAATCTTTACTTATTTGAAGTGTAATGGTAAAAATGTTTTGAGACTCTTTCTTCACATTTAAACTTTTTTTTTACTCTGACTGTTCCAAAGGTTAAGTAAGATAATAGTAACAATAAAATATGAGGATTGATAACGTTCTTAAGTTGCTCAATGATTCATATCTAAGTAGTCGCTATATTATGAGCAGGCCTGTGTTGGAAAAGTTTATTCAAGGTGCGTTCTAGCGCCCTAGACAAAAACTCGATTATAGTTTCGTTGATGAACAATAGCGTTTTCGCACTCTGGTCATATGGTTGTGCCCCCCTCTCCCCAGTGGCTCAGCGGTATGTGTGCGGACTTATAACCCTAGAAACTGGGTTTCGATACCTATGGTTGGCAGAGCACAGATAGCCCATTGTGTAGCTTTGTGCTTAATTACAAACAAATGATATTGTTACGTATCTGTTTGTTTGTTTGTTTCCGGTAGAAATTCTCTCCGAGGATCTTCAGCAGTACGAGTCCTTTCTTGATTAAACCAGTTTATTCTTCCTCGATACAAACTTTTAGTACACACAAGTTCCACAATCAGTACGTTTCTCGTCACTTTCAACTTAACAACTTTTATAATACACGCTATAAATCACAGTGATTCACAATCTCGATACCTTCACTCTCGACGAGTGCAAAATACACTTTACGGCTCACTAGCTCGAAACTAACAGAATCATAAATTACATGGCACTCAAAGTAACTACTGCTCTCTCTTCATTAACCCTGCTGGCTTTCTCTGCCAGTCTTATATACTAAGAAAGAGGGCATCTCGGACTTCCCCGATTAATCGAGAAACATCACGCACGCTACCAGCGCCAAACGCGCCAGCAGCGTCACTGTCGTAACACTGCCCCTTCCTTAGTATTGTTCGGGACAAACAATAGTCACTTACATTAAACCAATAGATAATTAACAATAACTTAATTAAGTGTACAGAATTTACAAACACAAATTAAAATACATCAAAGTCTCTTAATTTTACAGGACGTTTCTTCTTTCATACTGGTCTCCATCTCATTGGCTTCTGCTTCACGTGGGATTCATTTGCTCCATCAGGAAATGTCCCATTATCGGTAGCAGTCACATTAGTGGTAGTAATTTCCTTAATGGCTCACTGTTTTCTTTATCAAAACAAGGTAGAGTTTCTTCTTCAACAGTGGCTTTTTTTTTAGGTGACACGTCTTCAGCAGCATCATTTATTCTGTTGTTCATTTCTCTCCAACTGAAATGTTCTGGACC
>NW_013667491.1:210615-212407 GCF_000517525.1 Limulus polyphemus
AGCACAACATCTTGCCTCATACCTATCCAGTAAAATCTCTGCCATAGGTGACTCAATGCCTTCTTAACTCCAAGATGTCCTCCTGTTAAACTATCACGGGATTGATGCAGCACAACTTCCCGTAACTTTCTCGGTATAACTGTTGCCAAGTCATCACTTTCCCATCTCCAGACAATAATACCATCTTCAAGCTTCAACTGGTCCCATTGTGCCAAATAGTTCTTTGTCACAGGGCTTAAGCTAGACACCCTTTCCCAAGCAGGGCGCAAAACACAGTAAAAAATCAATTACTGGCTTCAAATCTTGGTCTTTCTCCTGTTCTGCTTTAATATCTATACTTGGTTCCACTTCACCATCATCAACTCCTTCAGTCACTTTGACTTCAGCTTGATGACACCTAATTAGTTCAACCTCTCTTTTGCAGCATTGTCTGCAGTAATTCATAATTATACTGGTCTAACTTTCTGATCCAACATACCAGATATCCCTCTGGGTTCTTCAATGATCTTAACCAGAGTAATGCAGCATGGTCTGTCCTGATGGTAAACCTAGCTCCATAGAGGTAAGGATGGAAATATGTCAGACTCTTTACTACAGCAAGGAGTTCCCTTCGTGTTACACATTAGTTCCTCTCTGGTGTACTCAGGACCCTACTGAAGTAGCCCACCACATGTTCGTTTTCACCCACTTTCTGAGACAACACTCCTCCAATTCCGACATTACTAGCATCACAATCCAGTATGTAAAGCAGTGAGGGAGCTGGAAGCTTTAAAAGTGGAGCTGAGGCCAATTTTTTCAATGTCTTGAAAGCATACTGGCAAGAAACTGTCCATTCAAACTTTTGGCCTTCTTTTGTTAAATCGTGTAGTGGAGCAGCTATAGTTGCAAAGACCTTCACAAACTTTCGGTAATAGGTACAGAGTCCCAAGAAACTTCTTAACTCCTCCACACTGTCTTGTGTTGGCCAATCATGCACTGCTTTCACCTTGTCAGGATCAGTTCACACACTCACTTACAATGGGACCCAAGTAAAGCACCTATTTCTGGAACAAGTGGCATTTCTTGGGATGGAGTTTGAGGTTTGCTACTTTCAAATGAATACTTCCTCTAGTTGGGATACTTCCTCATCAAATGTTGCTGCAAACAGAATGACATCATCCAGGTACACTAGGGCTATCCTACATTGTAGGCCTTCCAGTACTCTTTCCATCAGCCTCTCAAATGTTGCTGGAGTATTGCTAAACCCGAATGGCATCACACAGTATTGCCAGAGACCTTGACCATAACTAAATGCAGCCTTAGGTTTATCTGCTTCAGCCATTTTCACTTGATGGAAACCCGACTTTAAGTCCAGAATTGAAAAATACCTGGCTCCACTTAGGGCATCAAGAGTATCATCAATTCTTAGCTGTGGGTATGAGTCCTTTTCGGTTATACTGTTAAGATCCCTGAAGTCCACACAGCAACGTTGTGTCCCATCCTTCTTCTGGACTAACACAACGGGAGCTGACAAGGGACTATCTGATTTCTCGACCATCCCTCCCTTAATTAAGCCATCTATGACCTTCACCATGTCTTGTTGCTTTGCTAGAGCTATTCACCTCAAAGGGAGTTTTATTGGATGGTGATTGCTTGTGTTTATTCTGTGCTCCTCAAGGTCTGTGCAGCCAAGGTCATGCTCTCCTTTTAAAAAGACATCTGCATAATTCACCAAATGTTCCCTAACCTGAAGAGCCTGTGATGATGACAAATGGGCCATGCTCTTCTTATAGAGGTCAGTTAAATGTTCTGG
>NW_013667491.1:213374-233334 GCF_000517525.1 Limulus polyphemus
GGGTAGGCCTTGTGTGCCATACTTTCCAAATCGTGTGCCAGCTCTTGCAGGCTCTCCCCTTTAGCACTGACTTTTATCCTAAACCTAGCCCTGTAGACTTCGGACTGATTTGGAGTTGCATACCTGAGTTCTAGAGCAGCTATCAGTGCTCTATAGTTGTGCCTGTCGTCTGCTGACAATTTACCAAGTATTTCCAGTGGTTGTCCTTTCAGGCTCGTTGCCATGTACACTGCTTTCTGCTCCTCTATCCATCCATTCATTACTGCCAGGAGCTCAAATTGTGCTCTATATGTTTCCCATGGTGCCTTCCCATCGAATTCCTGTGGCTTCCTTCGTACTAGAGCACCACTATTGCTGATACTTATGTCTGGAATGTGACTTCTGACAGGACTGAAGATGTCTGCATTAGGTTTTACCAGCAGGGTCTGGAAGGGGCTTCCTGGTGTCTGGGGCTGATTAGGTACATGGCTAATATATTCTCCATGTGTAAAAAACAGTAAATCGTCCTTTAATGTATTTAATTCACTTCGAAATTTACTAATCTAATTTACCATTTGTACTTCATGCTGATGTTTTACTCTTTCTCTCCTTGTTATTCTTGCCACTGTTGTAGTATCTCGGACTTCCCCGATCATTCGAGAAACATCAAGTACGCTACAAGCGCCAAACGCGCCAGCAGCGTCACGTGACCTCCGCTGTCGTAACAATATGGTTGTTTTGATAATTGTTCCGAATGTCCATGTCGGTTACGTGGTCTATAATCAAGTGGAAGATGGAAGAAATGAAACTGAACGTTTTGGTTGAAAGTCAAACTTTGTATGATGCACAATACGTGAATCACTAGAATCAGATATCGCTCTCATAATACGATGCACATTTGATTGTTTATATAAGTATTATTACCATTAAAAGTGAAATAGTCTCATTCCGATGACAGGATTCATAGGTGTTATCATTTTCTTTTAGAAAAACAAACAAACCAATAATTTTGCCTTCTGTCTTTTGGTCGCCATCTTTATGTTTACGATTCTGTGAAAACCGCGTTTTCATCTTCGACCACAAGCATGTTTCCGATAACGAACTCTCGCTTACAAACACAACTTTTGTTCATAACCACACCCTGAATCTCTCAGTCTTACTAACACTAGCAGATGTTCGATTTTGTTCAAGTAAAATAAAACACATTGCATTTTATTTTCAGAGTCAAATTAGCGTATTGTTGAATACTCAGCTAATTCGTACTCCTTTTAACCATTACAAAACAGAAATATATGTGATTATTTTCCTTTCCTGAAACTCAGAACTCAAGACTGCTTTCGCACACAGCATTTGACAACGTGACGGAAGATCCCTCATTCCCGAATATCTTAGACTCTTCTAGCTACTCTTAGGCCTACTCATCAAGTGTCCGTGAATATATGAAATCTGAAATGTATGAACAACAGTCTTGCGACCACAGTGTCACTTTACATAATCAGCTGGATTATAAAGTGAAATCTCTTATATAAAATAACACATTATTAATATTATAATCATTATACATAACATAACACCAATAGAGTCATCCCTTGATTCTTTCAATACATCTTTTCGGAGTTAAATAAATGCATTTAAATAAATAACTTGAGTGTGACCTGCTATTTTATATTAATGAAAAACCAGAGATCTGGTCATGAAAATGTACATGATGAGATTATGCTTATATGAATTCTCACAATATGTAACCAGCATTGGGTGTAATTTTACATAAAGTTATTTGTTAAATTTTGGACAAATAATATATTACATTCACTGCTTTAATTCAGAGTATAAAATAATATTTAATGCAACCAATAATTTCAATCTGCAGTACTTAAGCAGTTTTATGAGCCAACGTTTTCAGTTCCAGTTCCAAATTACGTTATCAATGTATATGAACATTTACCCCCAGTGGCATAGCGGTAAGTCTGCGGACTTACACCGCTAGAAACCGGGTTTCGATACCCGTGGTGGGCAAAGCACAGATAGCCCATTGTGTAGCTTTGTGTATAACTACAAACAAACAAACATGAACACTAAATTAATATCTGATACCAAGAAACCGATAGGTGTAGTTTCTAAGTTGTGGGTTGCTGTATAATTTTGCTGTTAGTACAGAATAGCATCGACGATCAGCAACACAGAAACAACTATATATATTGGTCTATAGAAGACTCGACTTGCAATCTGCGAACTCTGGGACCGACACAACCACAGAACATGCTAGCCCTTTCAGCGGTGGGAGCATTGTATTGTGACGGCCACTCTCATCTTTCCTTGGTAAAGCGTATCCCAAGAGTTGGCGGTGGGTAGTTTTAACTATCAGCCTTATTTTTAGTCTATCACTTCAAAATTAGGAACGACTAGCGCGATATCCCTCGAGTAGCTTTGCGCGAAATTCAACAAATACCTATATATTACATTCAATTTCTTGTGTATATTAATATTTATATAGTTTGGAGCAAACAATTTATTAGAAATGACTCATTCATTAGCTAACTAGTTACATTAAAGAAACTTTATTTTCTAAAGGCATAATATAAACAAATGTTAGTTGTTTTTTCTTTTAATGTTACATTTTTAATAAGCCCGAGACTTACTGTGCATCGTCCATGTTATGGACATAAAACGCACCAGTACAATGATACATAAATACATCTGTATGAGCTGAAACGTACCTGAAGTTTTTCACTTTTGTTGACACTTCAATTCTAAATAACAATAAGAGCTTCTGCGCTGCTGAACTGTAACGGCAATAATTTTTCTAATAGTTTCTCACATTATGAAGATATAGTATATCACCAACAGGCAACAACTGTTTCTATTAAGTGGAACCACATGGAAGTTCCGGGCAACTTCTGGCTATGACTAGCAAAGAGCAACATAATGTTTAACTCATTGACATCACATAAAACCGGTTTATGTGAAGTAAAAACCCATGATCTTCATACATAGCGTGCCCAGTTGATAGAGATCCGTGAATAGACATATTTTCTTACATAACCAAAATGTTGACTCACGTTGAAGAATTTTCCTTGCTCAGACGATGACCTCCGAATTTATAAGGCAACTCAGCCTTACTATATTGATATATAAAAATTCAAAGATAAAAAATTACTACAAATTTTCAGGTTTTATGAAGTCGATTAATATTAATAATGAATAAAGCTAGCTGTCTTTAATGTGTATAAACTTACAACTGCTTTAAACGTAAGTCCAAAAGCCCACGTTTTTTAATGCTGTACTTGTGTCCTGTTAGATTCTTTTGGGACATATAAATGTCCTGTTTTCATTTTTTCAGTAATCTGTACTTATATATATACTTCTATTCAGTAACTCGAACTACTGACAATTTGAATCAACAGTTGCGAATGACTTAACTGAATAAGGAAATTATAACATAGCTCGTAATGACTCAACATAGTCATTGCTGGCTGCAACAAACAACATGATGTCACTACTAGATACGTCACTAAACACATGACTTTGCATCTGCCAAATAGAGATAAACACCTGATTGCAAATGGATAATATAGCAGAGTTGTATTAATGATTTGAACTAGTAGAGAATAAATCTATATTCTAGGTGGACTTTGAAATGCTTGTTAATGTGGTGCCAATGAGAATCCAGCTATGTATGCTAAATACGTGCAACATTTTGCACAGAAACATACCTCAGTATAATCATAGCCAATCTAGAATATATTTTAATCACTAAGTTTACGGAAGTACTTTTACCACTACTAACACTGTATGGCAATTTGGTTCAGGCTGAATGGCTGCCAGTGAAATGGCAGGGATATCCTGAACGTGCTATTCCAACTGTGTCAGTGATGTAGATGGAGAGGTGTCCTGATCCATTGAGAGAGCAATAAAGGAGAAATGCTCAACTCAGCTGTGGACAGTTTGTTCAGTAGTGGCATAAGAAGGTCTTTTCTCGTGTCGAAAAAGGAGCACATATGCCCATCAAATAGACTGAGTAATATAGAGTACTGAATACATTATGTTAACACGACTTTAAGTATACAAATCAGCAAATCACACAAAAAACACAGCAGATATAAAGCTGCACTGGAATGACATGTATCAGAACCTTATTTGGACATTATTTGGAATTTTATAGGCAGTTCGATGCCACTGAAAACTCATCCCTTTTAGGAAGGGTATATAACAGTCTTTTTGATGCAAAATATTCACACACTTTGATCATAAAACGAATATTTAAGAGGGGATATCCGTTGTACTTCTTGAGTTTTTATGTGGGCATGGATTTTTTTTACAGTAGGTTTCTTGACTTGTTGGCGATAAATTTCAACAATAAACGGACAGCATACAATCCACTTGTTTTAGAACAATATATTCGAAACAAGTCAAACGTATATATAAAAATTTGTTACATTATTGGTTATCTCAGTTGTATCCAGAGATTTAAATAATTGTCTCTTTTTCGTCAAAATCCACACAGGTAGTTCAATTACTTTAGAACACCTTTTGAAAAGACAAATTCTTCTTCTTTATTTCTGTTATCACAATATAATCATTGATAGATCCACTTACATTACCTCGTGTATTCATAACTTTAAGTAACTCTCTCTTACATCAGAAGTCCACACAGGCTGGTTCAATTACTTTGGAATCCAATTAACAAAACGAATTGTTTATGATACAATCTGCGATACGCTCTTTATGGCTAAACTTACAAACACACAATCTACATCTACCTGACTATATCTTTAACTTACTAACTTTTATTTTCACTAACTTAACTTGCGCTAACATGGTTGCCTGTATATATATACGTATATATCTTGCTCAGTTGAAACCTAGAACCTAGACGCTATGATATAACAAAACCCATTTAAAGCAACGAGAAAAATACAGAAGGTTCGAGTAAGGTGACGTAAATTCACAACAATTGAGCTATCCAACAAATGATTCGTAAACAGTTACAAAAGCAAACTTGCCACATCTATTGCTTCTAAAAATAATTTACTTTAATGCTTGCACAATATAAACTAAATAATACTCTCGTATTAAACTTAAAATGAACAGTCGTGTATATCTAGCAGTGCTTAATAACACTGGGAAAAAAGGAACACGGATTAACTGGGGTCATCAAGATTATCCAGAAAGAGACCTGCAACAAGTTGTACCCATTCTATAATAAATAAAGAATGCCATTTTATAACAGGTAAGAATCAACAAACAAAGATCAGTGGCAAAAGTCATTAATGTGTCTGAGGCAATGGTATAAAACATAAAAAAGAATGATTTTTATCCTAAAAAGTAGGACAGTCACATTTACACAAGCTAATAATTATAAATGCTTCTGTGACATATCTGTTCAACTTTTGTATACCTCAAGCAGTTGGAAAGGGAAATAGATATTCCCGCTATTCCACAAGAAAGCATGCCAATCAAATAACTGGTTGCAGCACTTATAATTTTCTGTGTAACTAGACTGTTGAAATGGGCTCTGGAAAACCATTTTCCTCTTCTACTACATATATTTAGTTGGTTCAATGTCTATAGGGCTGAAAATGGTTTGGTATATGACTCTAAAAGTGCATGGACATGAAGTAGTTTTGAGTAGATACAGGAACAGCTAAAACTCTGTTTGATCTCTTCATACTTCGGCCACTACCACATAAACCACAAATCTCACCAGTAATTACAAAAGTGTCGGCCATTCAATTACAAACTTATTTCCTCTGAAATGATGATATGGCAACTGTGAATCTGGAACGGATACCTATAACCTCTGAAAATTTTTTGATCAGCTTTAGGTACTGTAGGAAGTAGTATACATTTGCTACAGCTCGTGTAAACTTGGTGCATGATTTGTAATGCAGTTAATAGTTATACAATTGATTATACACTTATCAGAAGATATCATAGAGTGTCTCATACTACAGAAAATCTATGGATACGTTTTTACTAGATGCATTCCCATAGAAATGTGGAACATTCGTGTAATCACTAATTTGATAATTTGTCTGAGCAGTTTATAAATTCCATTAGTAAATTGTAGATTCTGGTGGTAATAAATTACTTCATCTGGCATGCAGAACCATATATGAAAACTGGTTCATTGGCTTAAACAATTTTCAACAGACTGAATAATGAAATAATGCTTAATTGACATTAGAGTGCCAGAGAAGATCCATATTGGGTTTTGTTTATTTAAACAGTGCATTAGCTACCCAGATCCAACTGGACCTGACCTTATCTTGTTTTTCCATGACTCAATCCATCAAACTACGAGATTCATCAAATCTGTGGTGACTGAAAGCACACACAACATTACTAATGAAATATTGGCTTGGCCATGAAGAAGAGAGAGAGAAACAGTTGGAGCCTCAGATGGTTATAAAGGCAATGTCAAATACTATCCTGTCCCAACAGAAGAAGAGAAGAAGGAGACTGAATCAGTTCTGACTTTTTATGAAAGGTAGGAGGGATGATGTGTTTGTTTTAAATGTGGATTTTGAGGCCACTGAGTTTGTGATTTGTTAATATCCTGTTTTTAAAATTATATTCTTGCTGATGCTATAGCACATTCATAAAAGTTCAACTGCAAGTAATAGCTCCAACAATTCTAAATAACTGTGGCTTGAGAGTGGTTTGGCCACTAGCTCAGTTATAGCATAGCAGTCTGCGTGCATCCAGAGGTGGTATCTGGTTTAGATAATCATGGACATGAAATCACTTGGTATATTTTTGTAATTGCAGGTAGACAGGGACTGAGTTCTTAGTAGACAATAGAATAGCCAGGGTTGTGTTCAACCCCAGTGTGTACTAAGCACACAAAGTGAAATCACAACTTCAGCCTCTTAACACAAAATGCCTTGTTGGAAAATGGTGAGAAGCTATATGTGAGTGAAAAAATGTAGCTCTGCCTGCCTTGGTTTTGTGTCTGGTAATGGTTTAAGCACTTGGATTTAAGCATGAACTTTCTGTAGAAGTTCTCAGCTAGTTTTGGTTGTTCAAAATGTTAATTACAAATCTGCATTGCCAATCAGGTTGGTTCAGGAACAGTGGAATTCATACTTGCATGTAGAGAAGGAGGTTGTAATGCCTACAGGCAAGATATTTTCTGTTGGGTATTACCAACATCTGCTGCAGTAAACGAAGCAGTGTATTGTCACCATCTTCTGGTTTATAGTCTAAAGCTAATTCATGCCCTTTGGACAGAAAGCTGAATATGAGAATGTATTCTTGTTCCTAAAATATGCTTTGATGGAATTACTGGTGTTAGATTATTCTCATCAAGACTTTTCACTGATTTTGAGTTCTGCTGCAACTAACTGTATAATTCGAATTGTACTGTAATATATACAGATATATGGATTATGAAATTATGTATCTAAGCCTTACATGAACAGTTCATGAATGTCCACACTTTTTGTCAAAAAGGAAAAGCTTACAAATGTAGTAGTTTCCAAATATTACTGTAACTTCTTATATGTTGAAGAAACCT
Source organism: Limulus polyphemus (assembly GCF_000517525.1). Classification (NCBI taxonomy): domain Eukaryota; kingdom Metazoa; phylum Arthropoda; class Merostomata; order Xiphosura; family Limulidae; genus Limulus; species Limulus polyphemus. Next base: position 220,873 of record NW_013667491.1, read on the forward strand.
GTGTTATTGAAACTTCTGAGGACCTTCAAAATTTGAAAGGTATGATTTGAAACTAGGTAACAGTGTTGCAAGAGTAGAACCTTTATGTATACCACCAACCAGGTCAGCAGCACAAGTACACTGATGGATTATCTCCCTAACATTTTTGTTGAATGTCTTGACACCATGTAACTGCCAAAGCTATTGCAGCAGCATTGTGGTGAACTATAAGAATGGTGACAATTATACTCATTATGGACATCACAAATAGAATACCAATAATTTATGAGAGAGAGCCAAAGGAACTATATATAGCTTCAAAGTTACTTTCCATGCAGCAAGGTGAAGCATAACCATCAAACTGGCGAATATAGTAATGACATTCATAATACCTAGCACCTGTATGATTGCTTACGAGTGTAGGATAGTTTGTTGTATCATCTTTATGAGCCATAGAAACATGGTAGCTGACCTATGGTGTAGCTAAGTTTGTTATAAATGCTCTAAGGCATGAAGTTTCTTGGACTTTATATAATTAAAGAGCTGGAGAGCACCAGAGTGAGTCATGTACAATTATGAATGGGATGAGTTGGTTTCTCTAGCGTAACAGGTTGCCAAGGATGTAGTGATTTGGGTTCGACTCTAAACCAATTACAAATATATTCGTTCAATTCCAGCTCATGCAGTTTCCTAGCATGCAACGTCTCTATCGTTATATTTCATTCCAAAAATAATAACTGGTGGATGAAATTGTTTAAAATATAACAAGAACGTTCCTAAAAGTTTGTAGTTTCAGAAAGATAGAATATTGAATTTAGCTTTTTTTCTACTATTAATAATAAAAACTCGTTATTTAATGCAGTTATTTGCACTCGACTCTGCATAGTTCACATGCAAGGTGATTTTTACATGAAATATAAAAATAGTCTCTAGAACCTCATAAATGAATATCAAAAGTTTTTAAAGGTCAATGTTTATATTATATTCTCAATTTTCTCTACTATATCACTAACTTTATCTATTACTATTAACATGCAGTGCAATGAAATGCTTAAAATTAGCAAATAGAAATATGTAAATATCTTTCAACTGTTTGTAGAATGGTTTTAAAACTTTTTTTCTTGTTATATGTGTAATTTCACGTCTTTTTTTCAGTTATAGTCTATTATTAATTTTTAATTTTCCTTTTAAATTCTTTGTCGTTTACTGTTATGACGACACGAGGTCTATGAAATAATTTCGGCAGACTCCTCAAAACAGACACATTGAAAAAACAAGATGGCACTTACACACATGTTGTATTTATTAAGCTTTCATAATCCAGGTGACAACATGTTAAGCTTATAAAAATCATTAAACCTTTCAAATATGAATTTTAAAACACAAATAATACATAATCAACTACAATATAAAAGTAAAACTTAAATGCAATTTAACTCTCTACGTATAAGGTGATAAAGTACAGCCAAATGCTAGGGACCACACACTCGACAATGGACTAAGCTTTATGTTATACTACAAAACCATTTTTAGCTAAAGTCGCTTCTCTAAGTTACCCAAATAGAGGTAAATCTGTTCTTTGTATGGAACTATTTCTGGGCAATTATCCGTCGGTATATGACGTAGATATCTGAACTCACTAACTCAGAATGTATGAATTTAAACTAATTAATTTCGTTTTTTTTTTCCAGATGTTCTGCCCCTTGTTGCTTTCTTCAAAGTTCTATTGGGAGCTAATAAGTAGAACCATTAGTTGCTTATTCTCATGTTGCACTCTGGAATGTGTTTCCAGCTAATTTAGGTAATGTATTTCGAGTTCGTCCTATCTTGATTTGGTAATCATGCTCGGTTGTTGCCATCAAACGTTTTATGTAGCGGATTGATTTGGTTAATGGTTTTCTTGTATGTATGTTCCATTACTATATATTTTTTAATTACTCTCAAAGTTTTAAAACTTCCAACAATTGTAATTTTAGCGAATAATTCACTAGAGACACTACACCATATGTGCTGTCCAGAATTAAAAACACCACATCAGGATAAACGCCATTGGTTTGGTTTGTTTGTAGTTAAGCACAAAGCTATACAATGGGCTATCTGTGCTTTGCCCACAACGGGTATCGAAACCCGGTTTCTAGCATTGTAAGTCTGCAGACATACCGCTGTGCCACTGGGGGGCAATATAAACGCCATTACAAAATTTTATACTATTCTTTACAGAGAATTACCTTGGATATAGCTAGCACTTTTATTGCTTGCTTCTGAGATATTGAGTGTTGGTTCACAGTAGAACAAGTTTAAAACATTGAGTTATAAATGTTTTATTATATATCATTAGGATGGCCAGTTGATTGACAATCCAGTGAGTTCAAGAAAGTGGTGTTCCTTAGTTTCCTAGCATTGAGAAGACACTTAATAGCAATTATTACTTAAATTATCTAGCTAGTTATGGTGTAATATATCAACACAGCAAGGCAGTGAAGGTCATCAGACAAGATCATAAATGACTGATAGTTGGTTTTGACTGTAGATAATTGCTATGAACTCTGAAATACTGATAAGCTGACAGAATTTTGCAGCCTTTGTTTTATGAGCACTAAAGCAACGTTTTAGGTGATATTGTGTTTCACCTGGTCTGATCTTGATTGTGTCATGGTGTAACATAATATCTGTGTATCTACTACGATTTTCTTGTCCAAGGTGATGGAAATACTGACATGGAAAGTATATGAAATCAGGCTGATTGTTGTTTTATAATGGCAAAAGTAATTTTGCTGTGATCTCTAGGGCTTCTACAACATTGGAGTGTTTGTATATATATTTTATAGTTAGCAACACGCAAGGTGATATGGCTAGTTGTTGTTTTTTTCCCCTTAAGTTTCATGATACTGTACGAACTGGTATTACATTAACACAGTAGATGTTACCTGTAAGACCCTCTGCAAACCATTTGTTTATGTTAAAGCGCAAACCAATCATGGCTATTGAACTAGAATTTTTAGCATATAAGCCTTTAAGCTTACCATTGAGCCATGGGAGAGGGGAGAATATGTAAAACTGAAATACAGATTCTAAATATATTTTCAAATGAGGTGCTTGTATTCAGTAATGTTTATTGTACTGATACAACAAACGATAATAATAATAATTAATAAACATCACTGCACATTATCGAATACAATCTATTGTAATTATATAATAATAAACACAATTGTACCTTCAGTTTTATGAAATTTAACAATAATTCGAGATAAAATTGTACTTTTGATTTTATCCATACACATTTTATCAGTTCAACAAAATGCCTTTTTTTAGCTTTTTACAATTCGAAGTTTTAAATATTTTGTTTATTAATATTAGTTTTAAAGCACTCCTTTCAGAAGCTGCAACAATAATGACATGGTAAGTCGTGTATATATATCTATAAGTAGAAAAATTGGAAGGTGACAAAATAAAGAAAATAAACTTTTGGAGATAAATCACCTTAAAAACTATGCTTGTAATTAATTTACTTGGCGACTATCAGACTTTTGTCCTGTTTCAAACTCCCACTGCAAAGTTACAAATGTTTCAAAAGAGTGCATCAAAATTACTGAGAGAACAAAGCGATGTTGTTACTCATAGTGTGACCCTATGTTTGTTTGTAAAGCATATCATGAAACTTAAAGTAGTTGTTCTGTTACTCTGTGATTGTTTGTAAAGCATATCATCAGACTTAAAATAGTTGTTCTGTTACCATATTTTTGTTTGTAAAGCATATAATCAAACTTAAAGTAGTTGTTCTGTTACCCTATTTTTGTTTCTAAAACATATAATCAAACTTAAAGTAGTTGTTCTGTTACCCTATTTTTGTTTCTAAAGCATATAATCAAACTTAAAATAGTTAATCGTCAGAACACAGAAGAGAGTATTCTCGATCTGTTGAAGTGGCATATTGAAAGTATCAAGCAAGGAAGAATTCGATTTTAGAAGCTTCATAACTGCGTTAATTCTCTTTTTTATGAGAATTTTGGGATACATGTAAACAACATCCAGAGTAAATAATACACTGTTATGACCAATAAAGAAGTCACCATTCCTTATTTTGTTGATGAAGTCAAGGGAACTGTTTAAAGAGTGAGATGTTAAGAATGATCACTTTATGCTGTTGCTCAATAAAGTTTTATTGGTTATGGACGTAATTCCGTCACCAACTATATCAAAAGCGAAGTGAATAGTCGATGAGACGTTATAAACTTCCTGATTAACATATTATACGGAAATATGATGCTCTTTCGCTGCATTATCCTCATTGGAGTTAGACAGTGTACCTTTATTGACACTACTTTTACAGGTTCTTTACGTGTAATATATACATGACTAAGTACACTGGTGTTGAGTTTGTAACCATCGGAAATCATGTTCTGGGGAGGATGACAATAAGGTTTTTCTTTAATTTGTTGTCTACTGGTATTTTATTTAGTTTGTGTTCCTCTGTGTAACATTTTCAATCCAACGAAGAAAAGTTGCAGTTGTTCAAGGTTGTTTAACATGGAGGATACTAATATGCTTAGTTATTAATGTACATACAGTTTAACAAGTCTCGGAGAATATCATTACAAAATACCCCAAACCGACGTAGAGACAACAAATTAGACTTGAAGTTTAAGCTCGTAGGAAGTCTCTGATTGCTGAGAAGAATAAGTTAATGGCCCTTTACCCCGATGTAGGAAGCCAATCTGTTTGAAGTATGTGTCAGTTTCAGGGTCTGTTGTAAAAGTACACTGGTTGCACTGAGGAAAATCCCACCGACGGCGGTGAAAAACCTATCAGTTTCTAAACTGTGCAGAGAGGGCTGGATGATTGAGATCATGCTTACAAAAAAATTAAAATATGCAGAAATAATTATCGGCCTTTGTAATTAACGTTTCTTTATCGCTCATGTTTTTTGTTTTGTTTTACATTTGTTCGATAGCTTACGGTTTTCTGTCGCTTAGTAATTCTAATTCTTTTTATAATGTGCTTTCAATAACACATACACTTCTATTGTTAAATCAGTTTCAAATTGTTGTATGTGTTAGATTTGATTATAAGTTTATATATCTATGTGACCCTATAATCCTTGACAAAAGCGTAGGCCGAAACGTCGTGTTTGACTATAATCGTTTTTTCTTGTTTTCGAGTGTGACTAGTTTTTGTGGACATGGTCTACAAATATTTGACCTTGTGAATCATCATGGTCTAAGATTGTACAGAGGCATTCCATACTTCTTTAATCCAGATCGTCTACATTGAATCTTTTGAACCTCTGCTCTATGTTAGACGTAAGCCACCGTGCTAGCAGAAAATTGCTACATTTCTACTGGATGTTGTGTTTTTAAGCCTTGGGTTATGCTTTCTGCAAGCACGTAGTGCTTTTCTACCTTATTGTCTATGTATCCAGGTAATTTTGCTTCTCTTAGGTCTCTTTTCTAGATACTGTGTCTATTGGATGACCTATTTCACCATGGCTGGTAACTATTACATGTAGCACCTGTGATTTTCCCCTGAGTCACTGTAGGAAGTCGGATATAACTGACTGGGAGTTCTGACCTCTTTGTTGACATCTTACGAAATATCAATTTTTACTGCTAGTTTTACAGATGGCTATGGTTTCCACGCTTGTAGACTTATTTACTAGAGACAACAATTACTTTTAGTGTACAAAATAACAATCAGTTTTATAATAGAGATAGCTAGATATACAGGGACGCACACAGTAAACCAAAAACACTTTGATATGTTCTTTGTTTGAAGTTAAGCACAAAGCTACACAATGGGTTATCTGTCCTCTTCCCACCACGGGTATCGAAACCCGGTTTCTACCGTTGTAAGTCTGAAGACATACCACTGTGCCACTGGGGGGTAAACCAAAAATACTTTAATATATTCTAGTAACGCACCACACCTGTTGATTAAACCAAATTACCTCTTAGAGTGTAAATGATTATTTGAATGATTCATAGAAGGATGTGAATTTTAAAGCTCATCTTTTATTAAAGCATTTTTCTAAAAAATACCAGTAATTTCGATGCAAGAAAATCGACATGCTTCTACTATAAGAAATGTAACTGGTAAAACACTTGTAGACCAGATATTAAAATGGATGTTGAACATGTTTAAAAATGATTTAACACTATTTCTGTAGAAACAACATTTGTTTTAAATTGTAAAATATCAGTATGTTTTTCCACGTTACCTTTTTGACAAATAGTAAACAAGGAAGATGCTAAAACATCACTATAGAGCCGTTTATCTAATGAAAAAAGGGTGAGGTATGAGTTTATCGTATGTTATTTGAAAGTATAACGTTACACCTAGAACAGGCGGTTCAAGCAAGATGGTGTAAAATTTCGCTGTTATAAGTTATGGCATTATCAACATACTGGGAATGTTTTTTGTTTGTTTGTTTGATGAAATGGTGATCGAAAATATTTTTAGACCCAAATGCAGCTTAGTTAGCAAGCCTGATAAATTTCAGTGGAATTCTATGATATTGATGTACAAAGTTGTAAGTTTTTGTTACTTCCAAATGCATATGTAAACCTAACGAAAATATATATATTTTTAAATCCCCCAAGGCGACATTCGACAAGGCTTAACAAGTGAGTACTGTAACAAATTTATTATTATGTATTGAATTTTAATATGAACGCTGTTTGGATTGAATTTGTATTTAGAAATATGCGTGACTGTAGCATCAGATATGTGTTGCATATAACAAATTTGTTATATATTTATGTTAATGTCAACGTTTGTTTCGAATAAGTTTATATTTGAGGGTGTGTCTAGCTTACGGTATTAGTTACGTATGGCGAAAATTCCGCCAATTCTCCAAGGTTGTAGAATATTCGTGAACACAAGAATCACCAATATATTCACTTCCGTAATCGGTATTGTCCAAACGTTCGAGAACAGCATTGCCCGCTAGTATAAAAAGACCAAGGCCAAAGAAGAAACAAATAAGTCTGCTAGGAAACTGCTATAACCATGTGTATGCTATAAGCCGTGATTTTGCTAACCCTTACCAACCGGAAAATATATGACATTTGACCAGGAGCAGCTATAAATTTAGAACGTTAGTATCTTTCCAAAAATATCGCTGGTTTCTTATCGGACATTAGTGGTTTTATAAAAATATTGTCTTAGTTCAACGGTCCAACAATTCAGTGCCTAACAAAGCTAGCTAGCTTCCCGACAATTGTACGTACATCGACTTCAAGTTAACTCGCTGGATATCAAGGAGACTTTCAACTAGGAAGACGATTTTAGGCTATTTGTAAGTTAGTGAAATTTCTGTTTTTGAAACTAGGTTTGTAATAATTAATCATAATAGTTGCTATTCTAAATTGTATTGTTGTATATATATTAAAATGTATTTGTGTCAAAAACAAAAATGGTGTGAATCAATCTTGTTGGCAAATAGCGTAAATTGAATAAAATATCGGCATATTTCTAAACACTAAATCAAGGGTACATTTCAACTATTAAACTTTAAATTATTTAAGATTATTTTAAATTCTCAATACGTAACAATACAAACTTCAGAATAATCGTAAGTAGTAGAGACCACTGTTTTTTGTATATTTCTTTACTTACTGTTTTATGTTTTAAGAGAAATAACTGAAATTTCAAAATTTATTTGTAAATTGTTTGAAGTTAAACACAAAGCCACACAATGGGCTATCTGTACTCTGCCCACCACGTGTATCAAAACCCTGTTTATAGTTTTGTAAGTCCGCAGACATACCACTGAACAACTGGTGGACTGTTTGTAAATAGTAATAACATCTATATACACGTAGAATGAATATGATTGTATTTTACAAAATCCTAGTGCAGTAGTACAAAGCACTGACTTCATTTAGATATGTAGGCCTATCGGAGTTACAAAAATGAGCAAATTTATGCTACCAAGATAAAATTTTGCTTCCATCTGCTCTGTTGGAACTGCACGTGTTTTCATAAGTCCACAATGTGTGATGTTACACTTATGACTTCATTTTATTTGTTTTCTGGCGGTGATTATTATCTTGAAACTAATGGAAGATGATTTAATTGGTAACTGTGCCACCGAGTTATGCTGAAATAACCAACAGTAACGATGCCCAGAATGCAAAGAATTGCATACCAATATACTTGTTAGAAACAGTTTTGCAAAAAAATGTGTGAGGCAAAAGAAATGGCCAGCACATTGCAAAACAGAACATAGCTTCAATCTTCGGAGATTATAGTAATTATAATAATAATAATTATTATAGTAATATAGTAAATTGTTTTTGATTTTTGAGCTTCATAGTAACCCGTGTTTAGGAGTTTCTTGTAATCAAGTTATTAAACTGTATATGAAAAGTATACAGATTACTGAGAGATTGATTAAAATATCAAAATTGTTAGATAAAAAGGAACTTCTATATTTAAAGAAAAAAGAGAAAAAGAATAAAGTTATATTGTAAATAGTCCATAAATTATGTATTACTACTATTATGCAAGAAAGTTAATGTTATATAGTGAAGAAATGTAATATTGTAAGTAGTTAGGACTGTTCTTGCACCTCCATAGGATGCCACCTCATACTGATTGGTTGCCTCAGGGAGAGGGAAGGGTAAATGATGCCATCAAAAAGGATGACATCATAGGTCCACAAATTTTTACCAGAGGGCGCATTTTTAAGGACGCATTGCTAGGCCACCATAACGGATTATTGTTTAATAGTACCGCCAAGTAAAAGATGTATTGCTAAGCTGCCATGACAGGTGGCCATGCTGTCATAGATTGTCACTAGAGAGCACGTTGTTAGGAACACGTTGCTAGGCCACCATGACAGACGATCATGACGTCACAGTTCCATAAAGAGTTGAAATTATAGTTTGATACCAGACAAATGGCTATCACGTAATAGTTCTATGAAAACAGAGACTGCCATGACAGGTGGTCATGACATCATATACAACGACACACACGATATGTGTCTCAACATAATTATGCTTAATCAGTTTAAATCACTAATTTATTTGTTAATTAAATCGTCTTAAAAAAGACGCTTAGCACTAATTCATTAGTTAATTAAATTTCCTGATCATTTATATGTAAATCATCATCAAATGACGATATTATACATGAATTGAAATTTACACTTTTACAAGTTTGACTTTATGCCATAACTTGACAAAATAGTTCACTTACCTATGTTTTACAAAGGTGAATGGTATTCTATATCATGTTACTAATGCAATTTTTTTTTCAATATATCTGAACATGTGTCATCAATAAAACGTCAATTAATCATCATGTGATAATTAGACTTACACCACACATTTACTAGTTTGACTTTATGCTCTAACTTGATAAATTATTTCATTTTACACATGATACTTTTATCTCCTGTTTTACAAAGTCAAACACTATACGTCCACATATGATCAATGATTAATATTTAATTACCATTATTTTAATGACAGTCTGTAGAATTATATATATACATGCATATATATATATATATATATACTGTGACAGCATTACTATGCTTCCACATGTACTCATTGTTTAGATTTAATCATGTTAAAACCATTATTTTGCATATTTTAACATCTGTGCTAATACAATTAGCTACAATTAAAAATAATAAGTGAATGACTTACTGTTTATCCATCTATTTTCTATACAGCCACTGATCATTAGCAAACACATCTCCAATTTTCTTTGGGTACACAAATTTTGTGAAAGTATGGAATACACTTCTAAAGTGTTCAGAGAATGTTCTGTAGGACACTTACTGTTGAAGTAAGTCACACATATTATCTGAATGAAAAAGTTATCATTACCAATAACCATCCTACAACTAAATATAATATATGAACGACTTATTGTTTAATCTTACTATTATTCAAAATACGAAACTGTATAGAACTTTCAGACTGACAAAGACATTATTAGGAAATATCACAAACATACAAATAGTGTGGGAACTGTTACCAAGGCAAGTGTTTGTTAGAAGACTGTTACATGGTCATACATATAGTGTGGGGTTGTGAGATATTTTAGCTTACCAGTGGATGATAAGTTTGACATTTGTTCATTAGTCACATTAAAAAAAACATTACATGTTCCTCTCTACATCTTCCAAAACATCATGTACATTTAAATTCAGTTGTCTTCCAGATACATAGATGAACATCACCGACAATTAATTATAATTCTTCGATTGTTTCACTTTATAGAAAGACCATAAGTTACAGAACATTACTGTTAAGCATCCTTTTTAGGATGATTTAATTATAAACGATTTAATCAACTAATAAATTAGTGTTAAGTGTCCTTTTTAGAATGATTTATTTCTGAATGATTTAATTAACTAATAATTTAGTGAGTTAAACTGGTTAAATATAGTCATTGTGTGTTTCATTGTATATGACATCATGGCTGCCTGTCATTGTAGTCTCTGTTTTCATAGAATATTATGTCACAGCAATCTGTCTGGGAGACATGTTATGCTGGTTTAATGGAACTATGACATCATGGCTGCCTGTCATGGTAGTCTATGTTTTCATAGAACTATTACGTCACAGCGATCTGTCTGGGAGACATGTTATGCTGGTTTAATGGAACTATGATGTCATGGCAGTCTCTATTTTTGTAGAACTATTATGTCATAGCATATGTCTGGTAACAAACGCTTTATGCAACTATGACATCATGGCCTCCTGTCATGACGGCCTAGCAATACATCATCTAATTCATGGTACTATTACTTAGACAGCCAATCAGCGTGAGGCGACATCATTTAGAGGTGCAAGTACAACCCTAACTACTATTGTATTACTATTGAAATACTGGGTTATCAAAAATGAGATGAATGTGAAAGAGGGTCCAATATTGGTTTCCAAGTTCCATTTGAGAGAGATATGATCAGTGACAATAACTTGTATGTAATGGGATCTTTCTGTGGTTAAACTGATATCAAAATATCAATATATAAGTTTCAGGAGTCAAGAAATTTCCAATGAAATATTTTTTTATAAAGAGAATAACAGCAAGTCAAAGTCAAAAATCTGCACGTGTTCAGCTCACTAAACTCTGTAGCTCTAGTGCTAGTTGCTCAAAATATTGTAGTGCAAACAAAGTTAAAGGTCCAAATAATGATGGTGCAAGTTTTGAAAAAGAAATGTTGGATGCACAGCCTGATGATAGTCCTGCCCAAATTAACCAAAACAACCTTTACGTTTCAGCTCCCAACATTGTTGGAAATTTCGAAGAGAAAATGCTAGAGGCACAGTTTGATCATGATGATAGTCCTGTTGAAATGAAGCAAGAAGACCCTCAACTTTCTAGGGTGATGATTCAAATATTGTTCATAATGATCCAGCAGTGTTCTATGGGAAAAAGGTTGGATCACAGGAAATCAATAGTATTCTTTAAAAAAAAGGTGTTCATCAACATGGACATTGTTATGATCATTCTGAAACTAATGGAAGACGCTTTAATTGGAAACTGTGCCATCTAGTTATGTCTGACAAATCAAAAATACCAGTGTAAATGGCTCATGTACAGCAAATCACTGGATAGAGCATTCTGTTAGTCCCACATGTTGTCTTGTGGTCCCCTTGGATAAGACACTTGTGCTCAAACTAGTTTCTACCACTCAGTGGCGTAACAAGAGCGTGGCAAGGTGTGAAGGGGCGCAAAATTTCCCCTGGCCTATAATGCCTATTAATTAATAATTATGCCCTCTCCTAGGAAATAGCGCAACTGCCCTACGTTAAGTAAATACGACACAGTGTTACGTTATTTGTGTGTATTACACTTGCAGTTTTAACTTTTAAAAGCTACACACTGAAATACAGTGAGACCGAATTGACGTACAGAAATAAATTATACTATACCATCATTCATCTGCAGATCAAATACAAGTCCTAGAGTACCACATACAGTAAGTGTATGTTCAACAAAAAGAAAATACGAAATTGATGTAACATATTAACTGGTGTGCAAGATTGGCAATATATGCAACGGGCAAGATCTAAATCTAGTAAACATTATAGGCCTAATGTAGTGGTTTGTAATTGTATTGGCTGATTGTAAATCATGTCTTACACTAACTAATGTACTAGACTTTAGGTATAATTGCAGTTATAGCTTTATTTCTAGACCATAGGTCCATCATCATACAAATTTTAGCCTATATTATAGCCATACTTACACCTATACCAACTATTAAACTAGGCATTGCACTGGGACAGATCTAATGACAAAGTTAATAGATCTAGATGTAACATTTGTTCTAAAAGTTAGGCCTAATAAATCTAAATCTAGAATTGATGAGGCAGGGTTATATCCAGATCTGGGTAGATTCGATACAAGGTGCTTTCAATCTATGCACCCAAATCTAAGGTCTAGTTTAGATATATAAAGCTAAATTTTTGTCATTATTATTACATCTAGAACCAAACCTAAGACTAAAAAGAT
>NW_013667491.1:234281-234993 GCF_000517525.1 Limulus polyphemus
ATGTTATTGATCACTTTATTACAGAAATAACAGGAAGATTTTCTCGCTGACTAGATTTAGATTCACCGTTTGGATTTCTACTAGATGTGCAAAATATTGTTTCTGGAGATTTCGAAGACAGAAAATTGCAAGAAAAATATCATGACTTAGCAAAGAGCTATCCAGGTGATATCGATGGACCAGAATTGTACAGCGAAATTAAAGACTGTAGAATGTTGATAAGTAAAAGAACACAGTCCGATTTTCCTGAATCAATGGTTGCAACTGATTTGCTAACATTTATAATTTCATATGGTGAAGACACTTTCCCAAATTTAAGAATTGCATTGCAGATTGTGTTAACAATTGTGGTTTCTATTGCTAGTTGTGAAAGGTTCTTCAGCAAGCTGAAATTAATTCTTACATGCTTGAGAATCTCAATGACCCAAGAACGACTTAGTAACTTGGCATATTAAGTATTTAAAAAGACGTACTTAATACCTTAAATTCTGATAGTTTAATTGATGTAGTAGCAAAAGCACGAAAGGTTCATATAATGTAACCATGAATACCAGAATGTTACCTGTACAAGAGCTAGTTAAGTATATATACAGTTTTGTAAACTAATAAGATTTGTTATTTGTAAACTTAAGTTTTATTTTATCAATCTGTTTTATAATCCATGTACACTACAAGTGACTGGCTTCTCATATAAAACATAAGTTTCAAAACT
>NW_013667491.1:235015-236398 GCF_000517525.1 Limulus polyphemus
CGGTAATTAATTCTTTGTGTTATTGTCATGAAGTGTGTAATGAGTCACAAAACAATTAATCAAAACATTTCAGAGGCGGGGCACCAAAAGTGTCTTTGCTCCAGGGTGCTGAGAACTCTTGCTATGCCACTGCTACCATTAGCCAAATGCACAGAGAGATGTTATTTTCCATGAAGCTACAGAAAAACATAAGGCAGAGCTGGCTAGAATTCAGTGGCAAAGTGTAAATCGTATACCCTTTGTTTGCAAGAAATGAAAATGCATTTGTTTAAGAGAATAGGAAAGTTATGGTATGTGCTGTAGACTGTGCAAAGCATCTAGTAACAGAAATGATTGCCTTTTGAGGGAAAAATGCAGACAATGGAAAGTTTCTGAACTTATTTAAGTTATTCGACAAACATGACCAAGTACTGCAGTAGCATCATCTGCTTGTAGCTGCTCTGCCAAGGATATTAAGTGTCAATGCTCGCCATGCCCATATGTCCTGTGTCTTCCTCACATAACCTCTGTTGATAGTTTGTAACCACTCCCTGAAATCTGTGACCCATTTTCTCAACGTTCGACCTCTTTTACTACAGCCTTTCACTTTGTTTTCTATCAAAGTTCTTTGAAATGTATTTGTTCTGATAATATGTCCAAAATACTGACACCTATTTTTGAATGTCTGCTTTTAGTGTACGTTTTTTTTGGCCATTTCTTAATATTTCTTCATTTATTTTATACTCTGTGTATGATATTTTCAAGATTATTCTAAGCTTTTACATTTCCAAAGCTTATAATTTGGTCCAAAGTTCTTTGGTTAGTGTCCAAGTCTGCAGCATACAGGAAAATGGATAGTATATAACATTTTATAAATTTATTTTTTGTCTCTATCCTAAAGTTTCTTGTTGTTAATACATCTTCCATATTGGTGAAATTGGCTCTTACAATTTCCATCTGTCTCTTGAGTTCTGCCTCATATTTACCATCTTCATTAATTACTTGCCCAAAGTAGATAAACGTGTCCACTTCTTCTGCTGTGTGAACATTCACTTTGATGTTGACTCTAACTTTTCTTTTACATATATATATATATAGGTAGAAAAGGAATTTGATTAAGATCTTTAAACATCTCTGGTTCTATTTATTCTAAAATCAGTATAATTTTAAAAGTAAAATTGAATTATAAGTTAGATTCAAAAAAAGGAATCTCAAGCTATTCCTATAGAAGACGGCCCGGCATGGCCAGGTGGATAAGGCGCTCGACTCACAATCTGAGGGTTGCGGGTTCGAATCCTCGTCCCACCAAACATGCTCGCCCTTTCAACCGTGGGGGCGTTATAATGTGACTGTCAATCCCACTATTCGTTGGTAAGAGAGTAGCCCAAGAGTTGGCGGTGGGTG
>NW_013667492.1:0-9148 GCF_000517525.1 Limulus polyphemus
AAGCTGCAACATATAGAGTTGGCACATAGACAAGCTGCAACATATAGAGTTGGCACATAGACAAGCTGCAATATATAGAGTTGGCACATAGACAAGCTGCAACATATAGAGTTGGCACATAGACAAACTGCAACATATAGAGTTGGCACATAGACAAGCTGCAACATATAGAGTTGGCACATAGACAAAAGTTTACTATTTAATTAATCTTTTAACATAGAGGCTTGAAGCTCTAGATGTATTTTGATAAGACGTGAACACAGACATGTAACCTCTTGTGTAACTAACAAAACATTCATCCAAGAAATATGGACTCCTGAGGTGATCATGACCATTAGCTTCATGGAAAGTATCCAGCTAGTCTTCTCTTGCTTCATGAAAAGTATACAGCCAGCCTTTTCTTGCTTCAAGGAAAGTATCCAGCTACCCTTCTTTTTTTCTACTTTAATAAGAACTTCTGTTGTAGTCCACATAAAATATGGCAATAAAACTAGATGTGTGGCAAGTAATCTTGATTTAATTAGAGCACAATGCACATAATGTAAAAATAAACTACCTAGTCAAACTAATGACTCTTATCTTCAGTATTATTAAATGTTCTGGTTTACTCACACAACTAATATGTAAGCCTGAAAAATAACTGGTCATGTTTCACATGATGATTTTATCATAAGCAGCCCCTTAAAGATTAAAAAAACTTTATCTTTGTAAGTCAAACTTCAGTCAACACTGTAGGACAGAATATAAATAATTTATTGTATTAAGGTAAGGTTTTCTTTTGGTAAGCTTGCTCCATATTAGAAATCTTCTAAATATGTTATGAATATATAAATCTTCTAGCTATCTTACCATACAACTGACAATTAAATATTTGTGTACTTATTGAGTTTTTAAAATGTTATACTAAAGCAGAAGAAAAAATGTCCCCACTTTTCTCACCATGTTGTAGTAACTTGAAGAAATTATTCTCCTTTGGTTCCCCAAAAGGGGGCCAAAGGCCACCCAGAGGAGTCACCTGTTTTAAACACTTGCATCATTATCCAGTAGTGTGCTGTCTTTCTCTCAGTCAGTCAGTCAGTAGACAATAAAATGACATCAGATAAGATACATTTAATGTTTCAATTTCTATTGTTGTGATGACAGTAAAATGGGTGCATGTCATGAATCAAGAGAATAATTATGTACTCTGTAAGCTACAACACAGCGTGACACATGAACTTCAAAAGCAAGAAATAAAAATATATTACTCTTAATGTTGGTTTTATTTACTCTTGAAACAGAACACTTTGGGGAACCCGTGCAAGTACTTCTAGTATTAGTCTATATATGTTGTAACCTTTTCCTGTTAACATTCTAATTTCTGCAGTCTTGTTTCATTAAAGCATTCATACCAGTTTTTCAGCGCATCCATTATCCATTACAATGGTGATCTTGTCTGAAATGTAATGCTACTAACAGTCTTGCTGTTTTGTTGTTGTTTATTTTTTATTTTTTTTGAGTATATAAAAGTTCTAGATGAGAAACCTGCAAGAAAATGATAAATGTAGATTCTGTTTTGTTCGAAATGTTTTCAATTGCTCTTTAAGTTCTATTTATCATATACTCTTTATATTTTAATCTAATATATTTCTACATGTGTGGCTGTATCAATTACAGTACAGTAGATGTTCTAGCAAAGAGTACTGGTTGTTGAGAATATAGAAATGTAGGACTTTTTATGTAATGAATAAGTAAAGATAATGTAATGCACTTTAATGAAACCTGGCTAGAAGCACACTATCTAAAAGGCATGTATGTTCCACTAGATAAAGGGAGCTTGTACACTCTGGCTCTAAGACCAATGGTTCTGTATGGTGAACAAGATGCTTATTTTGTAATCAGTGCCTTACGGGCGGCAAAAAAGAGGAACGGTGTTCTTCAGCGGGTACACAGTGTCGATGAGAGACTTCAGGTCATGTATGTTGGAAATGCTGCTTGGGCCCACATTCGAGCTAAAGATACGCTTCGTGAAGACAAAACGGCAGCTGGAGAGGTATATTTTTTAACCGATGACACGCCTATCATTGACATTTACGAAATAATGAGACCTTGGATAGAAGCCCATGGGTTTAAACTTTCTGATTATGTACTTCCTTATGTATTTGTATATGTTTTATTAGCTATTGTTTGTTTTTTCCTGCGATTGGTTAGCCCTTTTTACAAGCCAGAGGGTTACGTTACATCTACAGAAGAGTTGGATTACTTGTGTTCAACCTATTTTTTCAATCGTGCTAAGGCTACTCTACGATTAGACTATCACCCAATATACACTCCTGATGAAGCCAGTGAAAGAAGCTTGAATTATTATGCTAATGTTGAAATCTAATATAATTTAGAACAACGAGAAAAGAGCATTCTCCTTAATATAACATTCTTATCATATATTTCATGTAATCTTATTCTCTGAACAAATACAAGCAATACATTTTTTCTATAAATGTATGTGATGTAATGCGTGCTTTCAGAATACCAAGTTTGTTCGTACGTTTTTGTTTCATAATATTTAATCTCTTACTGAAACTTGCTTGTAAATACCAAATATATGATTATTTATCTTTTTATATTTTCTATAACACTAGTTTGTACAAGTGAATATTTGTATTGGGTAACATAATGTTTTAAAGATGTAATATTTAAGTGCTTACAAGTTATATGTATTATCTCAACAGTTGATGTACATCTACTATGTTTAAAATGTAATGCTTTTAACATTGAATTATATGAATAGCAGTTAAACGTTTACCATTTATTTTACGTTCTCAAAAACGCAGATACCTCAGTAAAAATCTATCACAAGGAATGGACTTATTAAATCGTACTTGAGGTAGTGTTTCGAAATGACAGTTCTTTGTTTTTAATTAGTGATTTGCCTGAAACAAATTAAAAGAAAGAGCTTATTCAAATGAATTCAAAACTGCTAAAGAATTATGTTAAAATATATGGTGTCCAATTTTTATACCTTCAATAATATGTGATTAAAAATAATATAAATAAGTTACGTGTAGCCAGATTTTAAAAATATGTTTATAAAGTGAAAGGATGAAATATGTTATCAATCAAACAAAATATATTTTAAGAGAAACAATAGAAACGTTTTATTTCTTGGAGATATAAAAATTTAAAGGAAACCTAAGTCAACTCATTTAGTAAGAGGGGAGTGGAGGAAAAAGTCATAACTTTTTCAAATAAGATTCTCTAATCAAAAGAAAACACTGAGAAAAAAATCAATTATAACCAATATAAACATAGTAAAGATTTCTTTTTTACATTAGCTAAGAATTTTCCGATCAAACTAACTTAAAAATAAATGCTCATTATCTGTATAGGATCACACAGAATCAGCAAATGTTTTCGAAAGTGTAGAAGTGTAACTTTTATATCCAAACAAATAACTACAAACAAATAAGATATCACCTTCATACTTTTTTTATACCAGAATTAAATAGGCTTAGGCATTCAAGTTATCTGGTTGAATTGCTAATTCTTTATTGATTATGTGATTGCTGGAGGACCGTGCAACCGGTGTCAGTAGAGAGAGCTACAGGACAGCTTAACCCGCTGCTCTGCAGTTGTGTACACCGTCTGTGACAAAGTCGAGACTGACATTATAGCCCCATACTAAATTGTTTTTCGGGAATAAAAGAAAAAATTCACCTTCAAAATATGCTTGAAGTGTGTTATTTGAAATGTGCAATAAAATTTGAAAAATGAATGAGAGTGGATATTTTACATACCCCCGTCCCACTAAATTAATGTCGACTAGACATTTTGAAATTTCCCATATCGCTATCAGCTCTCAGACTGTGGTGGTTCATTGGTGTTTATTGGACACTTTTTGTATTACAGCAGTTTTTAACATCTAGTACCATTATGATATCTAACTTTTTTTTTCTCTGCCACATTCTCGAATGACAGAATAATAAATCATAGATTGGTTTCAGATACCTTTTATCTGAACCCAACAGTTACTCCTGCTGTCTGTTTTAGCCTACGAATGCTAACTTTATTGCACTTGATCCATGGTATTGCTTTTCGCTATATTCACCCTTTGTAACGACAATAACAATAACCATTTCATGTAATAATAGTGACTATTACTATTCAAATGACATATACAGTTTTCAGCATATCTACCTTTCGACAGTCCACAG
Source organism: Limulus polyphemus (assembly GCF_000517525.1). NCBI lineage: Eukaryota > Metazoa > Arthropoda > Merostomata > Xiphosura > Limulidae > Limulus > Limulus polyphemus. The sequence continues at coordinate 4,191 of NW_013667492.1, forward strand.
TGCAGTAGAGTTAATAATTCAGTTCAGTCCCAGAAATTATCACTGTCTGTATTTCAGCCCGTGTCAAAAGACTTGTTAAATCTTGGGTTGCCCAGACTGTCATAAATAAGTGTTGTGGATTGGATTCTTTCACTGCTGGGGTATGTTCTCCTCAGGGGAGAAGAGGATTCTTCTTATTAGTCACTGTGATTAGTCACAGTTTCATTTCCAATTCAGGGTTTCGCTTATGTCTGACAAAGCTTGGAGCAATGTACTGTGTTGGTTGGTGTGTTCTCACAGATTATATTCTTCTTCCAAGTCACTTTTAGCTTCACTCACAGTTTGCTTTTGTTCTTGTGTTTTCTCGGTGGTCTTGTTACAACTCTGGTGTTTACTCTTTGTTTTGGTTGGGCTCATCAATAGTCAGGAAACCACAAAGTAGCAGGCTATTTTTATGCAAAACACTGGCTCTACCAATGTCACTTTCAGGTTTGACTTCATACACTGAGTTTCCTTGTGTTCCTTTTGTGTAATAATATAAATGATCTCTTCTCAGTAGGACCGAAAGTTGCAAGGTTCAACTCTTTCATTCCAATTTTTGACCACGATTTTACTACTACGGAGTAACTTTGCCCCATACCTTTTTCTGTTATAGTTATATACTTCTTGCATTCTTCTTCTCCATTTCTCCACATAGCCTTCACGTGTGCCTCCCTTGGTGGTAAGCCTTACCCTGAGCAAGCACTGAAAACCAGGAGTTCCCACTCAAGCTGTTTAGCATATTTGGAATTTGGAAAATAGGGTGATGATCTTGGATGGACTTCTGGTGAACTCACGGTTAATTGCAGAACAGCCATAAACTTCCATCTTTCTTCTGCAAACAAAAAATTGATGCGAAATATGGTGACTTTGATTTAGTGATTCATCTCTGGTTTAGCAAGTTTACAAGATAGCGGCTTGGGAAAAAGACATATACATTTTCTTCACTGGAGTGTCATCTATGCCTTCACCATTTTTGGAAAATGTATCACATTCTTCTCTTAGCATTTTTCTTAACACCAGCCGCTGTTATTTAGTCACAGAAACTGGAGGATCTCACAAAGCATCACAATCTTCCTTTTTTGGGTCGGGCTATCTTTTTTCTCTTGCTGATGGACTTTCTCTGAAATATTGTAACATAAGTTGATTTTCACTTGTTAAAGGCTAATTGAAGATGGTTTCTTCTGGTTTGGCTTCTTGCACGATAAACTGCTTTCACCAGCTGGATGTATCGTAAGAAGGAGTGATTATTAAGTGTGATATCATGACATGTGACATTAGTAGCAGGAATATATAATTATTTTAGACAAACATCCCTTCTGAAGACAAAGAAGAGTTTCAAAATGGACAACCCATTACGCCATCTGGTATAAAGACACTTCCTAAAAGCAGTCTTATGTGTGCATAACATCGAACACTGATGGTCTGACCTGCTGGAATAATCACTCTGTTCCTCCGATCGTACTAACACACACACACACAAACATGAAAGTTTATCTGATATACTGTCTTCCCTGTTAGTGTCCAAGGGCCTATGATATCTTCAACAGCTCTAATTTTGGTGCCAGGTGGGTGTTTCTTTCTCCACTCTTCATTAATGAGGCAGACATGTGATATGTTTAGCAGCGCCATCAGAGAAACACAAGATTAAACATTTCCTCCTAAATAGGTTAAGCAGCTTTAACTGACATTTTGGTTTGAGGTGTCTAAGGTAGCAGGACCTCGTAAGTTTGCTTTTAGTGTCTTGTTGTTTTGCTTTTTCTGCCTCCATTGGTTCTAATTGACTAATGATGCTACATATTTTCTTGTGAGCTTCGTTGTATTGCTCCTGGCAAACTTTTGAACAGAAAAACGCAACGTATTACTGTAGAAAGTGACTTCTTTTACACCACTGGCAACCATGGGACCTTAGTTTGAATCAGATTACAGTCTGACAACAACCTTCCCTCATTTTCCTGCTGTTTATGTGCCCTACAGGACTTTGGTGTCCTCGTTTTTGTGATTTGGATCTGTGTCTATGCTGCACTGAAAGGCTTACCCTTTTTTCATTTTTCCCATGTCGCCTTCAGCTACATCACCACATCATGAAGGTCTGTGTCCCTCCTCTTGTCCATTTCTACTGTTTTCATTCCTTCATCAGGTCATAGCATTCCATTGCTTGGGGAATGGTCCTGTTGAAAATACTTGGAGTTCACTGCCTTGTTGCTACTTGGTTTATGTATTTGAACTTCAGTTTGTAATTCGTTCACTTTTTGGTTTTATTGTACATATTCTTTTTTTAGCTTTTATTGTCTTTCCATTCATAGCTGGCTGCTGCTTTATTTATTTTCTCAATAAGCACCTTATCTGCTACAGCTCAAATAGGTCATCTGATAAACTATATGAATCGTTTAAATCATGTGGTGTTGAATAAAGAAAGAAGAGAGCAAAACATTTTCTTCAAAATTTAGTGGTTTGTTTATGAGGCATATGTTTCAATTAATTTTTGACAAAATTATTTTATACACAACCAAACGCTTTTCTAACTTAATCTTCAGTAGTAACTATCTTGGAACAAGAATGAACTTTTATTCTTAAATTGATTACAGTCATTACTTTTACTCAGCTTCCTGAATACTTTTCACAGGGAACAAAAACTATTTGACGATAAATTCAAATAGGTTATTCGCTTATAAAAATTTCATTAAAAATTCCATATGCTTAAAGTAAAGCTGAAAACAGTATACAACAACCCTAATGAACATAAAAAAACAACAAATAAACAGGGCATGTAGGGACAACATGTTTAACCCATCCGAACTTGTTCTAACCTTTGCTTATGTATTAGCAAAACTTGAACTTAATTTACAATTGAAGAACAGATGCAATGGTAGTTTTTGAATAAAACTGTATCAAGTTAAGGATATGGTTCTAAACCTGTTGTTGCTAGATTCCATAACGTGTCTAAATTGTAAAACATATTTCTTGTCAATGCACAATACTTCAAATCCGTCCCATGTCTAGATGGTAAATTGGATCCGATGCTGCTTAATTGACACAAGCAGGTGAGTATGGTAATATATTTTTCCTGGATGAAGACTCGACAACAATTCCATTTCATAATTTAATACAGAAAGAAATTCTTACACTTCATGAGAGTTATTTAGTGCTCAACGTTTTACTGATATTGGTTCATCATGGGAGATTGGGAACTTGTAACACATAATTAAGTACTGCAATCTGGCTTGCTCTGTAAGTTTAAAGGTAATGGAGTTATATATATATATGTAAAAATATAGTTAAGCATTAGCCAACAATTACCAAGAATGCACTCAATACAGACTGTGTTAAGGAATTTACCTGATCAAAGCTAGTAAAGAGTGATTGACATTATATCATAGACCTATCTTAATTCCGAAACATTTCATTCGTTTAACTTTCATTTTCTGGCTTACAAATACTACTAAAATCGTTGCATATGTCATACAAATGGTTACCTGTGTGAGTAACAAAAAAGTTAGCATTTATCATAAATTAAAATTTTGTTTTGCTAAAGTTTGAATATTTTGATATGTGCATGTAATACATATATACAAATATGAAGATCAAACTCACGTTTAATTTTGTGAAAATATAAAAAATTCGTGAAAAAAAGCAAAGAAAGCTTCTAAGATTGATAATTCTCTTTATATAAAATATAAAACTTATTATAAACTTTGAATTCTAGTGCTCTGTTTTATGAAGGTTGTTCTTGACTTTTATAGTACTATACAGATTTTATTTTACTTACTATTAAATAAAAAACAACACCTAAGACAGGAATTTCGCATTAATAAACTTAAGGAGATTATAGTTATAGGTGTTTCCTTGAGAAGGCATGTGGACAGGATTATAGATATAATTAACGCTAGATTGGCAAAGTCACTACTTTTTATCATCGAGGGGCATTTGCGCATGCGGTCGCCATTGCTTTGTGTTGAATTTCAAACTAGTAGACAATGTACAACTAAAATGGCTGAGAGTGACAGTCGTCCATCCAAGTCACGATCCGAAAGAACGAAGGGAACACAGTGCCGTGCCATTAACTGTTACACATACCGTAACTAAGAGTCGAAGGCGGGGGTGTTACATTGCAGAAGTAAGTAAAACCTTTTTTCCTATAATATATTAAGTAATAGTTGCCGACATCACCGTGAACATGGTGGTGACATCGAACTGGCATGGATGTTTATATCTAGTTTCGAAGTATATATGGGAGTCTCTTTTCTTTGGAAGGCATTTCACCTACACAAGTTGGCATGACACTTTGACAGCTTTTGATTTGAAATGCTGACAATATTAAGTGCTCATATTATTTGAAATAATCATCCACGACATTCTAATGTCGCTTGCTGGCCAGTCAGGCCATACAGAGACGCCACCAGAACACACTGTCTACAGATACAAGTTCTGTGTACATTCACTTTTGATGTTATCACTGAGTGTCAAGGTAGAAGTCTATTAAACATACCACTTTGCTTAATGGATGAAAAAGGAAATCTGGGTTAACGTGTGTGGCTTAAGACAAGTCTAGTCTGATCACTGACGTTATGGCTTATCCGGGAAAAAATTCAAACATAGGCTTGATAGTAATACTGTAAATAGACTCATTCTCAGGATGAGAGATTAAATTTTTGCAGGTGGCCCCCTCCAGTCCAAAATCTTTGAGCTGTCATTGTCATTATGATAAATAATCAGTATGAAGTACAAGAGGCCCAAAATATTTTGTGTTGTTTGAGCAAAAAAACAAAAAATGGCATTAATGTAACTATGATATATATATAGAAGAGTCCTTATAACAGAGTGAGCCTAATAATGGCTGGAGACGGCTTGAGTGGGTAATGAAGAAAAACTTTAATATAAGTTTAACATAACAGCAAATGTACAACGTTTCGACAAGGTTTTGTCATCATCAGGTGATG
>NW_013667492.1:9434-10797 GCF_000517525.1 Limulus polyphemus
ATTTGGCTAACATATAATTATGAACTGTACATTTAATGGCGAAAATGGTTGATTATGCTGTAGATAAATATATTCCTGCAGTGTTCTTGAAACTAATTCACTGTAGTGTACTGTACTCAGATGGAAAAGTTAGGCCTATGTCCTTGGTATTTCTCTACTTAGTCATGTTTGTAAGATTTTTGAACTTTGTGGCATACATTACCTACATGGCCGTTTCCTGGAAAAAAAAATTAGGTATTGAAGGATTTATATTTTAATCTTTTAATTTGCTATTATAAATGCTGGTAGACTAAAATTATTGCACAATTGTAAATTTATAGAAATTGAAAAAAAAGGACATTTATGCACTGTATTGAAATATCATCCATGATGGGAAAATGTACTGATCAAGAAAATTTAGGTATGTACATGGTAGAGTGAGACGCATAGGTACTTGCAGTAAATATTGGACATATATTATGGTTTGCAGATTAGACAACGTCAGACTAATGAATTGGTAACGAAAAATGACACGACGCATTTGTTTTTAATTATTTAAGTATATATCCATAAATTTGACCTATTTAAAACTTACGACTTTATTTGCACATGAAAGTTTATATAATTTGTAATTTTATAACTTGTCATATTTTTTGAAGTCAACATGAGTTATATATATCAGATCAAATCTAAACACTAATTTCATGCTTTAATCTGCACAAGTCTTGTACTACACCGGTAATATATGATTTTCATGTAAAATAAAATGTTTTGCACAATTAAATAACCTGACTTTGTTATGTCAACATTCAAAGGTGAATCCCACTATGGAAAATGATACTTGGTCTTAATGGCAGGGCAATTTTGAAAGTCACTGTTCTAATGCGAGAGATGTCGGCATTTCATCCAAAATATTTTGTTCTGATTACAGAATGATAATATTAGTAAATATCCTAAACTGGGTTTCACCAAGATGATAAATTTACAGTATTATGAGGATTTTTTTTCCATTACAACAAGAGACTGGTTATGTACATGAGTTAAACTACAATAAAAATAAGAGTTGTAGCACAGTTTTTTTCATACACTTTAAGCCTTTAATTATAAGACCTTCCAAAGACCATTTGGTGGGAAGGGGCTCAGATCTAGTAGTAGGGGAAGGGAGGAGAGGAGAACATGACCATTCAGTCATAACTCGGTAGAAGGAGGGAAAGGGAGTCTTTAAAAGAGTAACATTGCTAAATTTATTGTCTGTAGATATAGTACAGTATATGTAATGTTTCATTGATGAAATAAGTGTTGTGATTGTATTACTTCTTTTGGATTTCATGTTGTATATATATATATATATATATATATATATATAGTGTGTGTTAGTTACTTA
>NW_013667492.1:10818-16041 GCF_000517525.1 Limulus polyphemus
TTTATTATATTTATATAATAAATTTTCATAATTATTTCCATCTACTTCAATTAAGAACGTTCAATGTTTGGAGGTGCAAATACATACATAATATTCTTCTCCACCGCCACCCCACAGAAATGGGCATAATGCACCACCTCTTGTTCATTGGCAACAATACATGAAATGTATATTTATCTGTAACACATAAGAAACACCGAGTTAAAAGAATAAATTATAATCTTAAAATTTTCCTCTTGGCTAAAATCCAATACATTCTTCATATGACAAATCAGATGTGTGTTTTGTGAACGATTTTTGCACTAATTTATAAGTTAATATCAGGTTTAGATCATCTTGGCTTGACAAGTTTATTAAAATCAAACAATAAGATTATCTAAATGTCTAGTTTAGATAAAAACAGCAATAAGGTGTGAGGTGAGATCGCTTTGACATTATCAGTTCAACACGTAGCAATGGCGGCCGCTTGCGCATACCGAAAATCACGTGACTTCCAATCTAGTGTTATTTATATCTATGGATGGGGTAGAATTAGATTATGTTACCCAGGAGCCCTGGTGGAGGTTATAACTGACAGAGCAAGAGATATAATAAAGAGGGTTAGCAATGATGCAGTTTTTGTTGTGCACGTAGGGCTAATTATGTGGGTAAAATTAGGTCAGACGAGCTAATTAATAAATACAGTAAGGATTTCTTAAAGAACAATAAGGGTAAACCAAATGTTAGGATGGGGGGTAGGACCCTTGAGGGATGATAAAGGAAGGCTTGTATCTAATAATTATGAGATGGCTGTGTTATTAAATTTTGCATCTTCTTCAAATTTTAATTATGAAGATATAAGCAGTATTTCTGATCTTGAAATGTTGATAGATGGAAACAAAGTAGAACAAGATGATTGCATTAATTCTGAGCTTGTTAAGAAAAATTGGGAAGTTTAACGAACGATAAGGCTCCTGGGCCAGATAATATTACGCCAAGGGTTTTGAAGGAGATTAAGGATTGGATATGTGAGCCACTTGGTACTATTTTTGTAAGTACTTGAATAATGGACAGGTGCCAAAGGATTGGAAGTTAGCTAATGTCTTTTCAAGAGAGGTAATAAAAATTGTCCCAATAATTATAGGCCTCTTAGTCTTTCATCAGTTATGGGAAAAGTTTTGGAAAGTCTGATGAAAGATGCTTTGCAAAGTCATTTAACAAAGTTAATTTTTTTTTATAGTCAACATGGTTTCACTAAGGGAAAACCGTGCCTTACAAATCTTTTGACATTCCTTGAAAATATTACTTCTTATGTAGACTTGATGTATCTGGATTTTCAGAAAGCATTTGACAAGGTGCCACATAAAAGGCTTGTAAAAAATATATCTATAGGTGTGTGGGATAAGTTAACTAATTGGATAAAAGAGTGGTTGTACAAAAGAAAGCAGAGGGTTGTTATAAATCGAGTTCAGTCAAACTGGACTAATTTCACAAGTGGGGTACCTCAGGGTTCAGTCTTAGGACATTTGCTCTTTTTGATTTACAATAATGACATAGATGAAGGAATGGACAATAAATTACTCAAATTTGCTGTTGACATTAAGGTATTTGGCGTTTCTAGCTACTGGAATGCTACTGCTACTGCTTTACAAAAGGATTTAGATCATTTACTGAGTTGGGCAAATAAATGGCAGATGGGTTTTAATTATATAATTGCAAGATAATGCATGTGGGTTATCATAATTTGAATTATAAGTATAATTTGGATGGAAATACCTTTAATAGTGTTATGAAAGAAAGGGATCCTGGTGTAATGGTTGATCAGTCTCTTAAGCCACCCAAGCAGCGTGCTTTTGCTAGAGGTAGGACAAATAGGATTTTAGGTTTTATCTACAGAAATATTGAATACAAGTCTAAACAGGATATAATTTCATTGTTTAGGCCACTGGTTAGGCCAATTTTGGAGTATTGTGTTCAGTCTTACTTTAGGAAGGATATTAAATTGTTGGAAAGGTTTCAAAGGAGGGTTACTGGAATAGTGCCTGGGATGGAGGGGTTGTCATAAGAGGAGAGATTAAGATCTCTGAAATTGTTTTCTCTTGAAAAAAGAGTGTTAAAAGGTATCTGATTGAGGTGTTTAAGATTGTAAAGGGAAGTGATACTGTTGATGCATCATCTTTTTTTATAGTTAATAGTGAGAATAGTAGCATTAGCGACACAAATATAAATTTTGGCAAGGTAGGAGTCATCTTTAGCTAAGACAGTTATTTTTCGAACAGGGTGGTTGGCCTTTGGAATGGGTTGCCTTCGGATGTTGTGGAGGCAGTAAATTTGAGTGAGTTTAAGAGAAAGTTTGATAACTATATGAATGATAATGGCTGGCTTTAAGATTGGTTTTAAATTTATTTATTTAAAAGTTTTAGTTTAGTTTAGAGGATGGGACATCCAAGATGGACCAATAGGTTCCTCGTTGTACTTAAGTTATATATATGTGTATGTTGTATATGTACTGTTACGATTATGCCAGTTTGAAGTTTCTGTTGTCCCTGAACATTATGTTATGTTATTCTTTTATGTATCATTAAAGACAGTTTCAAACACAACTGCACAATGTTTTACTATCTTACATTAAAATAATAAACATATATGAAACATTGCAACCTACTTCAATGTCATCTTTGTAGTTTAATTCGTAAAAATGTACAGTTATCTGTAGTTTATACTTTTAGATAAATGGAAATATTTAAAATCTTTAGATAAACAGTGAAATGTGAAGGCCAATATTGGCAGAATCCAAACAGATTGATCTTTTTTAGATAAGGTAAGACTGTGTGCAAGTTCTTCACACACATACATGAAAATAATGAGTTATTTGGCTTGCCAATTACACAGGAAAAGCTCTCTCTCCTTTTTTCAATAAATTTAAACTTATGGAGGCTTCCACCAAAAATATATAAATGGATAAAATTTTAAATATACAACTATATCATAATAAAGTCAAAACAATTAAAGAAATAGGTAAAATGGTTGTACCTGATAGTGAAATATTTAATAAATACTTTTTGGGTCAAACAATCTTCATCAGGATCCAATAAAGACAGTTTGGCCAAAATGTTGACCATATATTTTCTTTCCCATACAGATATTTTAACCTCTTTTTTTTGTATTTTTATACTTGTATGGTGAATGTAGTATGATTATTTCAAATTCATTCTTTTTCCACAGCTGATAAAATAATACTGATACAGACCATGGGAAAACCCCCCATCTATTATACAGTTTTCGACTGTCAATCACTAATGGCATTGAAAATTTCTGATAACACGAGGATTCTGTGATAAATAATACTAATAATATGATAAACTGTACATATTTTGTCTGTGTATACCACATTAGGAGAATTCTTATATATCTAATGGTCAGGATAGTTTATCAAGTATTGCTTGACATTCCACGTTAAAAGTTTAAATGATATAATTATTGAAAGAATGAACAGTAAAATGACAACAAAGAGAGTTGATAAAACTCTGAAGAATTATGTTTCCACAGAAGCTTATAAGTAAAAGCATGTGTTGTACGATGAATATCACTATCTTATAACTTACAAAATCTTCACTGTCAATTTTACTCATGGCACACACACATACAACATTGTTTTAGGATTCAACATAGCAATTAAATAAAAAATGTCCCAAGTCTCTGAGAAGCCTGGTCTTTTATATATATACATAGGGGAAAGAAGAGACTTCATCTCTTCATAATGTAGAACTTTTCTTATTTCATTTGTGTCTTGATATTTTCCATATTCTTCAAAATATTGAATACTCAGTTTTCTCTTAATCAATTTATTTATTTATCCATGATATCCTGGTGCTGTTTTGTGTGTGCTTGTGCAGATTTTCCAAATTTGTTGGTTAGAGTCTTTTTTTTTCATCCTTTGAGTTTACTTTGGTTATATAAAGAATTAGTTAAATTTACACACATTATACACTTTGAAAACATACTGCTTTCTTTGTTCATGATATAAGAAAAACAGTATCTGAAAAGTAAGTAAGCCACAGCACAATAAACCTAATAACCTAAATTATATTGGAAGTAAAACCTGTTAAGAAGGAAAGTTAGGTCAGGTTTCTTGAATTACTTTCTTTGTCGTATTACTTGACAATGCATTAACATGCCAATGTTCAATTAGTCTGAAATACGTTTTTGTTAACATTAGATAAAATAATAATCATCAATTATAAATTACATTAACAAAATAACAATTATTTTTGAATCACAGCAGATACTAATGTTTTTTGTGTCAATTAATTTATATATATCAACGAAATTTGATGAATGTTTCCCCCCTGCCCTTGCCATCTGTTACCATTGGAGTTTTTCACAATAATACTGATTTAAGTGGCACAAATCTTCATTGCCTTTTTTGCAATGTACCCAAGAGGACCAAGAAAATTTGTTTGAGTTGCCTCTCTAGAAATTAGCTACTTGTGTCCTATATCATCCTTTTCAGGATAAAACTATAATTATACTAATTTAAGTTTCCAATTTGAGAAGATTATTATTTCCAATTAAGAGTTGTAAAAGGAGGGAAAACAACTGATCTAGCAAACTTATGTGAGCAGTTTTAATACATCTTAGTAGTTAGGTTGACACCCCGCATCCAAAAGATACCGCCTCACGCTGATTGTCTGCCTCAGGGGAGGGGGAGGTGAGTCAAATGACGACATCATAGTTCGAAATTTGCCACTAGGTGACACATGTTAGGCCGCTATGACATACGGACATGATTCCAAATTATATCACCAGATGGCGCATTGCTAGGACGCCATAACAGGTGGCCATGATGTCATAGTACCAACTTTTGTGAACAGATGGCGCGTCGCTAGGCCGCCATGACAGGTGACCATAATGGATGGTTATGTAATAATAGAGGATGAATTACTAGGCTGCCATGACTCATACAATACATGTCACAACATGTTTATAATTAATCACTAATTCATTAAATCATTTATAATTAACTTGTCCTAAAAAGGTTGTTTATTATTAAATTATTATTTACATTTACTGTCCTAAAAGGATGATATCTTACTCAATCAAGTGTTTGATGATTTTCCACTCTGAGCTACATTCACGTCTATTAAGGACGTAATTACATGAAAACGTCAATTAATTACAATTATTTCATCAACTGTCCATAAGATTTTAGCATATACACAGCGTGGTCACAAGTAAATAGAC
>NW_013667492.1:16970-24424 GCF_000517525.1 Limulus polyphemus
GTTAAATGACGAAAAATTAGGTATCTATTTACTTATGACCACTCAGTGTATACTGTGACAGTACTCCTTCTACATGTCATCAATGTCTAGATTTAATTATGTTAAACCATTATTTTACCTATTTTAATATCTGTAACAAAAATAATAAATGAATGACTTACTGTTTATCCATCCATTTTCTATATAGCCATTGATTACTGGCAAATGAACACAAATCTGGTGAAAGTATGGAATACATAACTTCTTTCAGTGTTCTGTAGGACACTTACTGTTTCATAAATCTACATAACTAATTATCGCCCTACAACTAAATATAATAAATGAACGACTTACTGATTACTATTATTTATAATATGAGAACTTTCAGACTGTCTAAGACATTATCAGGAAATGGCACATAAACAAGTGGCTTAGATTTGGTTGATCATACATGCTGTTTCTCCATTTTTCTATAATATACGTTCACAAAACTAATGAACCAGTATCTAATGTCAAACAAGAACAGGTATATAGACAGTTATTGTAAGATGAAATTATTGTGACAGCACGTGATCAAATGTAAAGCTTTTTTTTTACAGTACTTTTGATATACTGACGTCACCAACACACAGTTGACCAAGTCTGACACATTGAAGGTCACTGACCAGCTTGGTTAAGAAAACGTAGAATGCCAAATTTCAGTTCTGAGCTGACCAAGTATATATAGCAATAACTGGCTAGCTAGTCCAAGGACCATTGTTTGTCTGTTTGTAGTTATGCACAAAGCTATACAATGGGCTATCTGTGCTCTGCCCACTATGGGTATCGAAACCCGGTTTCTATCGTTGTAAGTCTGCAGACATACCTCTGTTCCGCTGTGGGCTCCAAGGATCAAGCGATTAAAGTTTTTGGTAACATGAATTATGCAATTCAGTGTTTGTCATATATTAGTATTCATACAAAACATCAGTTATTATAATTGTTATATAAATTGATAATAAACTCTACACAAGATTAATATTCACTTTACAAATCGTCAAATGTATTCAATTAGACCATAATTATAATGCAATATCTATACAAATTTATTTGATAATGAACTCTACAAATGTATACCATACTTTAATTAGTTTACTGAAGTTTAAAAGTCAGCAAACATAGTTCTTTACATAACTTCTAAATGATTAATTTATTACTCAGCAGACAATTATTACATACTGTGTCCCAAAACTCTCAGTGCTTCAGTCCACTTAGAATAAAATGAAAGTTCTTTTCTACTTAAACATGTGACAATTACAATATATTTACGAACAAATTTTATTAAAATAAAAGTTAATTAAAACACACTGTCACTATCTACGTATTTACAATATATTTAATATATATGGAAAAATTTTATTAAAATGCAGACAAATGGAAGTATAAGAAATATGATACTCTTGTTAAAAGACCTAAACATATTGTATCTAAATGAGATCATTTTTAATAAAGTATTATTGTATTATTCATTCATTTGCGCCTTGTCTATCTTCATAGACTGTTGTCAACCTGTTAAGCTTAGTAATATATTCAGTTTCTTAGAATTAACATTGGCTGTTGTAAAGGTCAAATTATTACTATTGTTAGAGACAAAGTTGACGGTAAAAAATAAATAAAAGTAAATGGTGTAGAAAATATTGTCTAATAAAACCCAACAATCTATCTATTAAACCCCTAAACATCCTGCTAGTTTTGGAGGAGTACAGTCACTATTTAAATCTATGAAAGCGCTAGGTAAATCCCTTAATCTAAATCAGACTGGTCAAGTCAACAGGACACATACGCTCTACACAAACCAGTAAAGTGTAAGTTTTCGAGAAACAGTTTTATCGTTTCAGGAATCGATAAACAATGGCAGGCTGATTTGGAGGATCTCTCTCGCATAAGTCAGTATAACAGTCAGTTTAAGTATTCACTCACATACATTAACGTGTCTTTTAAATATTCATGGGTTGTTCCACTCAATGGTAAGGAGGGTGCAACCCTTGAAAAATCCTCCAAACAGAGTTGAAAACCATATCAAATTCAAACTGACGGTGGGACAGAGTTTACTAATCTCTTTCAACGATATCTCAAGGAACAAGATATTCATTTCTTTACTACACATAAAGAAACAAAAGCATCTGTTGTAGAAAGATTTAAGCACATTCTTAAAACTCCAATGTGGTGCTACTTTACTCAGAGTGGAACTTATAGATATATCACTGTACTGAAATATCTGGGCAGTTGCTATAATCAATCTTATTATCGCAGCATTAAAATGAGACCAATAGATGATAATCACTCTAATCAGTCTGTTGTATGGAAAACACTTTACAAAACACCCACTAAAGTAAAATTTCAGTTCAAAGTAGGTGATCAAGTACGTATTAGTAAAGTGAAGCATCAATTTAAGAAAGGTTATATGCCTGGATGGACAGATGAAATATTTAAGATTTACCATAGAATAGAGAGGAATTCACCAGTGTATAAACTGCAAGACTATCTTAGAGAAAAATTAAATCGAACATTTTACGAATCTGAACTACAAAGAGTTATAAAGTCTCCCAATGATGTCTACGCTGTAGAAGAAATATTACATGAATGAGGGAGGGCTAAAAACAAACAATATCTTTGTCAATTGGAAAATATATCCTGATAAATTTAATATCTGGGTCCCTCAATCAGATCTGAATCGCCTGTCGTCATAAAATGATAAGGAAAACTCTATTTCTCGTTATTCAACATGGAGAAGTTGTATGTGAAGTTACCTGGTAACAGTTCTCAGAATTATTTTGCTACTAATACTATGACAAACTATATCACTCATCTTCCGAGGTCTATCAACTATGAAGGTTCGTGGGAAGTGGCCTTAATCGAATTACAATATCCACATAGTTGGCATAACATGCCTGATGATATAAGTTGGCTATCATACTTTTTCAGGCTCCCACTCTACTACTTTGATAAATTACAAAGAACCTAAAGATTTAATTAGAATCTTAAACCATAGTAGAAAAAACACCTAAACCCGACAATCAACTTATACTTACTTATGATTAGTTCACCTGAAAAGTAAGTGTAAAAATAAATGATGAAGCCTCAATAATACACGATCCTGTACTATCAGTTAGACTTGAATTTGATAATAATCACACGATAACAGAGACCATTATAGCTCTATATACTGTTAACGTGCATGGTAGATTATATTCGCTCTATGTTTACTCAGATACTGTGGAACATAGCATTGTTGATGATGCATATGTGCCCCTTATACGAATCATTCAAGTTAAAGGTCAGGATGGAGACATGATCATTGAAACATTCACAAATCCTCAATACAGACCTGTTTCTAAATAAAATTTTCAGACTGTAGAGATCGATATAAAGGACGATGTTGGTCGACCTATCTCATTTGAACAAGGAAGAGTGATCATAATGCTCCATCTTTGCAATATAAGAGTTCCCCACTATCAAGAACCGTCAAGCCGTCTATGATGCATATTAAGATTACCAAGTGGGAAACGGTTTACATTATTATGCTGGTAGTCAATGACAAAGGAGACATGAATTGGGAGATGTTTCGAGCAACTTGTTTTGTTCAGCTATGCCATTTCTGAAAAAAAGAGTATTAGCCTTAGGAAAACAAGCTCTTCAGTCAGGCATAAATTTAGCATCAGATTTCATGCAAGGAAAACCATTTTTTGATTCTGGAAAATGACAAGCAATACAAGGAGTTCAGAATCTGGCTCGATATGCTCTATGTAATAAAAAGGTCCCATGTTCAGAATAGCTGAAACTAAACGACGAAGAACATCGACTCCAGACTTTTTTGACAAGTAATCATGACTCTCCTACCACATGAAAAGTCCTGTCAGTGTACAAAGTCTGAGTTAGGCTTAAGTTCTCTCCCTCCCACGCAAACCGTGATTGAGGAAGATCGACAAACTGAATATTATCCTCTATGTTCAGTGACCAACAAAGGTCCCATCGAATTTTCTATATCGAGATCAGGTTATGAATATTTAGATCTGGCACAGTCATATCTTCCTATAAAAGTAAAGTTTGTCAAGCCTGTTGGGAACAGCATAACAAAGGATGAAGATACATCTGCACATGTCAACTTATTACTGTATTCTCTATTTTCTCAAGTTGATGTACACCTGAATGACGAACTCATTTCTCCGTCTCACAATCTTTATGTGTATAAAGCCTACATAGAAATTTTACTGAGTTATAATGGTGAATTTAAGAGAAGTCATTTGACGTCCTCCATGTGTATAGAAGATTCGGAGGGTAGTTCTCGCAATCTTGATTTTAACGATGGTCAAAGACCGACACATAGATACACGTGGTAGTCAAACAGTCGACATAACCAGCCATCTACATTGTGATATATTTTTAAAGAACAAGTTTTTGCTTAATGGTGTAAGTTTAAAACTTTAACTCGTACAAAGCAAATATTCGTTTTGTATTATGTCAAACAATGAATTGAGATTCAAAATTGTACTACAACACATTTCTGTCTATGCTAGAAAAGTCAGGATCAGCCTGTCAGGTGGTCTGTCACATGCTAAGGCATTTCAGAAAGGAACAGATAAATATATTTGAAATATATAATATGCAAATCGTTTTCAATTACCCAGGGAAACTTACAAGCATCTATTGATAACACATTTTTAGGTCAAGTAGCCCAAGAGTTGGCGGTGGGTGGTGTTGACTAGTTGTCTTTCCGCTAGTCTATTACTGCTAGATTAGGGATGGCCAGCACAGAGAGCCCTCGAGTAGCTTTGTGAAGAATTCAAAACAAATTAAATAAAACTCTTTCTGTGTTTTTTTCTTCTTGAAACCCTGTTAAAGGCCTTGGCCAACTATTATAGGTTATGACTCTACAAGAATCAGAGGTGAAGATTCTCATAGGCCCTTCAATACAATTAGAAGTGATTTCTTTAACATTGATTGTTTATCAAGTGTAAGCTCAGATTCTTAAAGTAAATGACTTGTAGTTTTGAACCATAAAGTAACAAGTAAAATTAATTCCATAAATTTTAACGATTTAATACAAAGCCTGCAGTAAAGTCAAGTTATTCCTTTAGTTTAAAGCCAAAGCTTATAGGATTTCCTCCAGTCTTTTCACTAGCGGTTTCTATGCTTTAATTTTATGCTCCAGATAATCTTCGACATGCTCTTCTATTAAATGTTTGTAGTTTCTTGCATAATTTTCTCTTGGACAGGATTAGAAATGAACAAATTGTAGATTTTCTGAATGTTTCTAAAGAAATCCTTCATCTCCACTCTAAACTCTGTTGCATTCACTCCAAAAATTCTGACTGTGTGTGTATAGTCTAGGGATTCTTCTGCAAAATTAGTTTATGCTCTTTAATAATTACAACCATGTTTGATTCATAGTCGTAGCCTTAGCCTTTGCAATTTTGGAGGTTACTACCACTTTCTTCTAGTACTCTGCATGTTAACTCTGCGAAGTCTTGTTCTTTCTTCTTGTGATTCTCAAACTTCAAAAAAGGGATCTTCAATTTCCCATACATAACTTTGATTTTATTACCATTTCGCAAAATGAAAATAACTTGATTTATATGAGAAGCATGACGTGTTCCATCAACAATGATACTGTAGTACAAATCCTTCTGCACTTTTGGATAACAGCATTCAGGGTTAGTTGTGTGTTTTTTTTTCAGGAAAAATAATGTGCTTGTACAGTGCACTGGCATGTGAACATGAACAACTCCAAAACCACAGGTATTGTCCAAAATACCATAATACTTCCATCCACGCCCCACGCCCGTGATATACATAACTCTATTAACCTTTTCGAACATGGGAAAGGCAAAGCTAACAGGTACTGTTGTGTTTGTTTCTTTTATATTTGTCCCTGCGTTGTACTGCATATTGATATCATCAATGTCAACTCTAGATCCTGAATATTTTTACTTCTTTGAGGGTGCAGTTCAGTATGCTTCTCTAAACCGTTTTTCCAGATTTTTTTTAACCAAAGTACAGTGACAAATGAACAGATTTATGCTTGTGGCTTTTAACACAATTTTGTAGCTACCTATAGTTATCTCTGAGTCCAACATAAGACCTGACAAGACTTGATACATGTTGCTCTTGTTCAATACATCCATCAGAAAAACAACAAGGAAAGCAGAACAGTTATGCAATGGAATGACTACATATAAGCAAATCCCTGTTCACCATTTCTTCATTGTGCAAGATTATGAAAAATACGTTTACTGGAAAAGCGCACCCACAAAAATCGCCTGTAAGAAAAAGCTGTATTCTTGGGAACCACATTCAATACAGTAAAATCGATATTTGCACGCGTTAGCCGTCTCCATGTCGCTGAATCACTAAAAGATAGTTGTTGATTGGTAGTTTCAAACTACAATTTCGTATTTCAAGTGGATTCAGGTAGGTATCTTTGCAAATGATGCCTTCATACTTGTCTGCAATAAACTTATCTAAAGTACTGCTGATGTCTATACATCCTTGCTCATTGTTATTAGCATTCTCTTCATTTATGTCTTCACTTTCCTCATTATTTGAAATAAGAAACATATTCTTCACTCTCCAGCAAAGCTCTTCTAAGCTGTGCTTCCTTTTCTCTTCATATTGAAATCATATTTTCTTTTGCTTTCATTAGGCTCATACCGACAACTATCACTATATTCCAGTCTCAGGCATTTCTTTATCATCACAATCCTGTACAGGTTTTACATTATGCTTGTGGGTCACAGTATATGATGATATAGTAAGTGCTAATGTATTATAAGCAGAGGATAAAAACTATTTGAAAGACTAGCAATTTAACTATGATTGGTCCGTTATCCATTTATTGTGAAGGGTTTCATGAAAGAAGCTAGAAATAATTCAGGATGGATAAGTTAGACTAACCAACTTCTCCCATGGCAATAGTATTGTAACACTGAAAGGTACAACCAATATAAAATGCATGTCTCAAACCTAAGTTCAGATGAGTCTTCTGCCAGAGCAGTGAACACCAAGTAAACTTAGAATCGTGTGAAGAGAAACGTAATATGACATATCATTAAGTACGGTAGTACTTGATAGTAGGGATCATGATGAAAACAAAATAGCGGTCATAAAAATCGCTCGTTTAAAACCACCTGTAAAATGCCTGAATATTAACAATGACTATTTCACTGTATTGGCTGAGCAAACCTAAAGCTTATTGTACTAATAAAGCCGCCTAACTCGCTATATACGTGTTTATGGAGTGAATCAAAATTTAACTATTTCACCGAATATTCATCTATGTAAGTAAGTTAGTGACTTTTCCAAACAAAAGAAACCAAAAATGACGATCCTTATCGCTCTAATTCTTTCCGTCTGGGCGCCCATTGATTCCTTTCTTGATTATTTGATTAATTCTTTCCGAAAAGAATATTGTTATATATATATATATATATATATAA
>NW_013667492.1:24840-70906 GCF_000517525.1 Limulus polyphemus
ATATAATTATATTTGAGGGTGGGTTAATAGAGATCCTGAAGATCAATAAAATCGAATCGGGTATACGCGTGCCACACACTTGGTATTGCTGGCGCACAAAATATAGCTAATAGAAAGGAAAAACAAACAAGAATAATATATGTATTTTAATTTGATAAAGACAAGTAGGGATAGATACATATACGTAGCCTAGATAGTCATAGTAATATAGGATGTTTTAATGCTACACAAGGAAGTCAAACTACAAAAATTGAGATACTTAAAGTGTAAAAAAACAAAACAAACTATTATCACTACTTTGACAAATCATCGTAAATGTGTTAGTGTGAGCCAAAGTAGGGATAATTGTTTTTATATTTTAAGTAACTCACTTTTTGTAGTTTTGACTTTCTTGTTTCAATACTTCTAGTAGCATTAAAACTCTCTCTCTCTCTATTACTATAGCTAGCTAGGTTACATTTATATAGATTCCTACTTGTCTTTATAAAATTTAAAAAACCATTATACTTATAGATATTATTTTGTCTAGGGAATACCTGGAGGGGTTGATGGAGAATATGCTTGGCCACTGCATGCCAGTAAAGTCATTGTGTGTATTCTCTTGCTATTGAATGCACCTCTTGTTCCACGGGTTTGGGTGCCCATTGTAGATTGTCCCTTTTGCCCTCACTTCTAGGCAGGCCTGGTGATGATCCTCAATCCTACAAACTGTTTATATCCTAGGCATTACATATAGAAATACCGGCAACCTTAACTCTGTATAATTGTGTAGTTATCATCTGATGTCTTGCAGATATCTTTTAGTGAAATTCTGATTAAACTTTTAGAAAGAAGTAGTTGCAATGCTCTTTCATTCCTGTTGTTATTTTGATCCACAAACCATTCTACCTTTGTAGTAATCAACAAGCAATTGCACAATATAATGCATACATTTCATAGAGACTAATCTCTTGATAACTGTTAGTCTTATAGCTAGTCCCTGCCATATGGATCAGGAGGTCATCATTGGTTTCTTGGCTGACCATCAAAACGTTTTTATGCCTCCTAATCTCATAAAGCCAGATAAGTACTCTCAGCATCTTTTTCCTCATCAGCTGGATTAAAATGTTATAAAACAGTACTCTCACTGTCCTCTGACTCGGTCTGAACTCAGATTCCTTATCCAAATAGTAAAAGAGAAGTACGTCATTAACATAAGGTCTTAGCTTATCGATGCGTTCAATGCACTTACACTCGCCACACAACCACTGTAACGCATAATTTGACAGAGCAATTTATTGTAGGATAAGATAATTACCCATCCAGCCAGAATCCAGTTTTTCCATGTTGCTGGCATGTTACCAAAGCCATACTCAGTCTTCATGCTAGAGCATTTGTTCCTTAACTGTTTTTTAGCATAGCATCTCCTCTGCCAATATGGTTGCCCTTTCTATTTGTTTTTGCACAAACTCTTGCACATCAGCTAACAAAGACCTCACCCGTTCTGCATTTTTTTGCAGTTGTATAAACTAGTTTATCTAAAATATTAAAATGGGTTGATAAGGCAAAGAGTTCATCTTTACCATACCCAACACTTTACACAACTCAAAGAACAGCTGCCTATTGAAATTAGCTCCCTGGTCTGTTGAATTTCTTCAGGATTGTCAAATCATGCTATCCCGTGTTTCTCCCGTGTTAAATTGCTCTTTCTGGAACTCTTGAAGCATTGGTATTTGAGATCTTTTACAGTATGGTTTGATGTTCATACAGGAAAAATTAGCAGACATAAAATGCAGAGACAAGATCTAAACCTTCCATTTCAGTGCAAAAATCCATTGGCGTTTACATGTTGTGGACCGAAGTGGAAGCAGTACAAAAACCTTTACTCTTGGAACATTGTAATTCAACGTGCAATTATCCCATTCGTTTAAAAGTTCACGAGTCATTTAAGCAATGCATGGTCCACACAAATAGTGAACTTCCTACCATACAGATAGCGTTGGTAGTGTTTGTTGAAAACCACAACTATGAATAGTTGATTTTTCATTTTGCAGTACCTTCATTTAAGAGCCATCAATGTACGACTAGTGTACATGATTACATGTTCCACTCCATCCTGATACTGCGATAACATTGCCCCAATTCCATTATTACTTAGCATCAATATTCATCAAGAATTCACAGTCTCGTCTGGATATGCCAACACTAGAGCTACTAAATCACAGCCCTTTCTGTGTAAGCTCCCTTAGTTTCGCGAAAGTGATAGGCATGTTACACAGGTTGAATGGCAAAACGTAGAACTTGTACAAACCATCTTGAGTACTAAAAGCAATCTTACATCTGCTCTCATCATCCAGTTCGACTTCTCGGTATCCAGATGCCAGGTCTAAAATGCTGAACCTCTGGACACCTTTCAATGCATCCAGACGTTCATTTGTCTATAGGAGTATGAAGGCACCAATGCAGGTCACCACGTTCATCCATCTCAAAATCAACACAGAATCTTAAAATACATTCCCTTTTCAATCTATAAAAATACTCTGTATCTTAGCACTGGATATATCCACAGTACTGCAGGGAAGCTTACGCATCAGTTGTTTGATCTATTTAACGGTAAGTTACATTTGTTGAACCCAATTGGCTGCCTGGTTTCCAAAATACATCAGCATATTCAACTAATAAGTCATTGACCTTCTGCAGCTGGGTTGAATACAAACTACTTAAACAATCATCAACTAGTGACGGCAGATTTTTTGGCAATCAAGTGTTTATTCTTCAATGCAGCATCACAGAAGCAACCTAATTACATCCAGTTTGCTGACTATGCCAATTACCATTCTAAGAGAAAACTGAAAAGCCAATTACCCCTAACAATACTAGAACTATATCACCTCTTAAACAGACAACTGTTCGACATAATACTGTCCTTTATGGACAACAAACAGTGAATGTCATGTGTTGTTCCACAAGCGTATTCAAGGGTGACAATGTGCTAGACCTCATTTACAGTAGACCACAGAACATCACTTGTGTATATGGAAATATTGAGACTTTCTTTGCAACATACACTCTGCATTCTACTGTTCGTGGGCCTTATCTGGACAGTATTGGATGACTACTTTTCCATGGAAACACAGTTTACCTTTTGCACTGGCAAAAATGACAGACAATTTCTCTAGTACATCCATTTTTAGGATCCTAATGCTAGAATTAATATCAGAGATTAGTACTTTTGTTCTATGATTGACATCACCTAGAAATAGTCAGAGATGAAGGTCTCTGCTCATATCTAGCATATTCCCATTTGCCAGCAGCACATACGAAGCACCACTCAGACTCATGAAAGCAAAAATGATCACCAAATCTTTTGGTACAAGCTGCTTGGGTTCCATTAATTTCCAGAAGGCAAATTGGCAGCAGTTACAGGTAGTTAATTTTTCTGCACCTGCTATGTAACTGGGCAAAATTTTAATTTTACTTATCTTGCAAGACATTGGTAATTCACCTTTAAGTATTCCAATTGCCCACACCCAAAGAAGACACTTTGGTCGTCCCTTCCAGAGTAATGTTTGTGTAGAGGAATCACTGGCTGTAGAACAAACATCGTAGGAGGATTAAGTAAGTCTTGCTCATTCACTGATATCCTGTAGGGCTGTCACAATACCAGTTTGTGTTGCCTGCTGGTTTAGCCTCAAATGCTCAATAGTCAAGGGATGGGCCATCTGAACTCAAGAACAAGTGTTGCACTATTTGCTCCTGATCTAGTCATTCCAAAAAGTGACCTGCTTTAAATGTTTCAGAAAATCTTTAAAAAATCCTCTTTAGTCACACCCTTAAATGTTAGGAGATATATCTCTTTTTAGTCTTGTTCACAGAAGTCTGTGGTTGCAACATAACCCTCTCTCTTGAGGAATCTCCGAGTTACGAGAAAGAGACTGAACTAATGTATAACAGTCGTCATTCAATACATGAAAGAAACACAATGATAAGTGTACACTTAAAAATGGCTTCCTTACTAGATACTGAGAGCTTTCAGAAAAATATGGTAAAGAAAATCTGCTTCATATTGAAAAAACAAACAAACATAGTATTATATAAACAGATATATAATGTTATTCTTCTCAAGATGTATATACTACCTATGTCACTGTTGATCATTCCAAACGAAAAACAAACTGCCCATATTTAAATGGTATGCTGTATTTTACAGCAATATTTTCTATGAGAATATGCACATAATATCACAAGTGAAGGGCTTAGCCTACTAGTTCTAGTCGTAAACGAAATTTGTTCGCAAGCACATGTTCGACTGAATAAGACATATGAAAGTGTTGAAACTTATATTCAGTAACACTGGATCTTAACTTCATTTTATACTACCTTACATAATACCGTGTATTTACCTTCTACTCTTAAAACTGCATATACCTGTTGGTGTGAACAGTATGATTGATACTTTTCACTATGATATAGGTCCAGCTTATCTCTCTTTGGTTAACTTGTGTTCAGGATTACTGATGAAGAGTGGAATTCTCCAAAACTAGTATAACCCAATAACACACGTTGATCAAAGTGTAGATTGAACTGGACCTCCCTTGAACTTAGACTTCGAGATTAAACAATTTTCGAAACACTAAATTTATTTATTATATCTGTTATTGTGTGGCTGTATAATGGGAAGAACTGAATAGTGGCCAATGACACTTTTTCTTCACTTCACCTATCTAGTGTATAGGTTTTTCTCACAGTGACTACAAAACACCTTCACACCAACAGTATGTTTGATACTTTTCACTATGATGTAGGTCCAGCTTATCTCTCTTTGGTTAACTTATGTTCAGGATTAGTGATGAGGAGCGGAATTCTCCGAAACTAGAATAACCCGATAACACACATTGATGAAAGTGTAGAATGAACTGGATAGCCCTTGAACTTAGACTTCGAGATTAAATAATTTTCGGAATACTAAGTTGTTTATTTATCAATATGTTACAACTAATCCGCACAAAACAAAAATATTACAATAGTAACATAACCTTCACGAAGTTGAAGTTGTGATGGAACTCAATGAAATTCGTTTGACCAAAAGTTTCCTTCTCTTTGCACTGATTTTAAAAAAATTTTGTATTAACACAGATGTTAAAAGAAAAGCCAATGTTTAGTGATGCATAATAAATAGTTAAAAATGAGACTGTCCCCTGTTTGAAAATATAATAAATATTTTTACTCAATAATTTACTCTATAAAGATAAAACCCCGTGAGACTAAGAACAGTTTTTAAACTTTACATGTTACAACATCTTAGTTCATCATCATTAGGAGTACAATATTTTGCAAGAGGTAAAATCTATATATACTTTAATCAAAACCACGTGATCAAATTTCCATACGAATTTAGCTTAAAGAATTTCACGCTATCTATT
Organism: Limulus polyphemus; assembly: GCF_000517525.1. NCBI lineage: Eukaryota > Metazoa > Arthropoda > Merostomata > Xiphosura > Limulidae > Limulus > Limulus polyphemus. The sequence goes on from NW_013667492.1 coordinate 30,243, forward strand.
AACATCATTTCCCTCTGATCCTTCATTCTTATTTAATAGTATAAACTTTTTTACACTACATTTTATCATTTCAATAGAGTCACAGATATTAGTACCATTGATGCTTGCAGGTTGTGCCAAAAGAACAGTTTTCCCATTCAATCATAAGGTTGGTTTCAGAAGTATGTTCAACTAAAGCGAGATCTTTCTGTTATTGATTTAAATTTTTTCTGCTCGTTTAACAGAGTAAACTCCGTATTATGAATTTCTTCTAGTTTGTCCTATATAAATATTCCCACATCCATGTGTTATTTTGTATATACCAAATTTTCCCTTAGATCAATTTTTATCTTTAATTATATTAAGCATCTGGCTAATCTTGTTCATCGGTATATATATCGGAAAGATATTTTGTTGTTTTCTAAATTGATGCATTATTTGATAAGATAGTCCATGTATACACGATAATACAAGCCCTTCTTCCTCAATTGTTTCAGTGACTGGTTTTAACGTAACATTTTTATCCCCTTTTTTATAAGAAATTTCTTGACAGCTCTGTCAACAATATCAAGACTAAAACCTCTTTCTACTATTACACACTTAATTACTCATAACTAGTCATAATATTTTCCTCTTCACAACAAAAATTTTAAATTCTATCCATATAACAATAAAAAGCAGTGATTTTTTGAGTATTAGTGTGACGAGATTTTTGATGCGGAAGTATGATTACCGGGAATGGTTTTTGATAAACAGCAGTTTCTAACTTACCCATATTTTTACTTATTAACCCTATCAGCACAGGTACTTTTTACTGCGCATGACACAAGTTTTTAGTGTCTTACATTCAAATATTTATTAAACTACTTTCGTTTATGTTATACCAATTAGAATAGCATAAAATCTTAGCTAATAATCCATATTTTAATAGTACATAAGTTTTAAGTTCTTAATTCTAAAAGAAGATATATAAAAAAATCATGAATTTCCACTAGTGTAACACACATGACAAATTTTGTCTTAGCATGTCATCATCCCTTTTTTATCCATCACTCCTCGAAAATGTACGAAATTAAATGTAAAATACTCTCTATAAAATCGTTATTGCTAAAACAGACCATAATTTTTATGGAATTCAATTTTGGTTTGTTACAGAGCTATCAAAGAGAAAATCAGACCCCTCCTGCCACATCCTCTCTCTTTCACAAATGGTTGATAGTTCTCTATTACGTTTCATTATATATTATTTATAACCAATAGAAAGTCAAGGTTTTCATCTATCAAATGGCGTATTGTATAACATTGTTAAAAGTAGGCATTGGTATGACATAACACATTATTTTTCACAAACTTACAAAACACATTGTTGTTTGAGTTCACTCTTAAGAAAACACGAACAGAAATGGCTTGACACCTGTCCAATTAACTTTAGGCCTGTTCTGTATAGAAGATACTGAAGATGGAATCTGATAGAATTCCGAAACGTTTATCTATGTCCCCTTTTTGTCAATAAACAATGTTGTATATCATAAGTGTCGTAATACTGACCTGGAATTATTGATTAAAGAAACCCTCTACATCAAACAACACTCTCCAACACTGAACAACATGCAGTCTTCATTTAAATTATACATTTTTTAATATGTTCGTATTACTGATTTTACTTTTTTTTTGTTGTTGTTGTTGTTGTGTTTTCTTGCTGTAGTTTCTCCCCATGATTACTGTTTAGTGTTTTATTTGTTTAATTATCGTTATATTTAGCAATTGTACTTTGACAATGTCCAAATACTTATGTAAACAACACTAAGCATTTTGTTTTCTTAAGAGTGAACTCAACCAACAACGTGTTTTGTTATTTTGTGTATAACATCGTGTTTTGAACAGATAACTGTCAATGTCACTCTGAGTAGCAACATCTTTCCCGTGGGAAAGTTAACGACTAGCTTAGATGAATTTCTAATGGCTACTCTTGTCGCATAATTAGAAAGCCAGGAAAATTTTTAGAAGTAAGTGAAATTGTCTACTTTTGGCATGTTATTAGTCTATATTATTTGGTGTATTATTTAATTAAATAAAAATTGTAAAATGCTTTACTATAATCACTAAAAAAAATCAGGCTTAACTCTCATCGACAATCGAGGGCAAGAAAAAAGAAGATTGGGTAAGTACTTTATTTCTTGTTTTTACATATTTATTATTTATTTATCATTATAAAAGTAACTAAAATTAAAAGTACGGATCTTTTTAAGTTATTTGAGACTAGAATAGGTAAAATAAGTAATAATAATAATAATATAATTAAAATTGTTCACGTAGCACGCACGCGAGCAGCTCGTGGGTAATGTCAAATTAGATTTAAATAATTAATTTCGACCCAGGGCCAAAAACAGTTGGGGTGTTTGAAATGTTTTATAACAGGGTTTATATATATCTTTAAACAAAGAACCGGAAGTGATCTTGGCATTCAACTAGAGACAAGTGGGGAGGAGCTTAAGTTGGTTTGGTCATTTAGAGCTTTTCTGGATTTCTTTTTATACTTCTATTTATGGCTTTCAATTTTTTAAACAACAATGTGTTAATCAACTTTGTTGTATAACCATTGTTAACAGCAATTTGAGTTATAGTTTTTAATTCAGTTTCACAATATTTAGATGACAAAGTACAGTGATAATCTGTGTAACAAACTATGGAACACGGCAAGTTTGTGAGATACTGGATGTCTTGAAGAAGCATGTATGATGTTGTCACAATAAGTCAGCTTTCTGAGGATTTTAAAGGAATGTATACCGTTATTTATGCCAATGTTTAAGTTCAAAAATTAATCTTTCCGTTTTCACCAAATTTCATAGTAAATTAAATAAATTTATCTTGTGTATAACGTAATCTTGCACCTACCAGTGTCTTTCTGTGTCCTTATCCACGAAGTTCTTTCCTATTATGTCCAATCTTCCTTCATTTTTTTTCGATGAAGTTAAGTGCAATTGATATAGTTCCTTTTCATTCTTTGCCATGAAGCTTCTTTTTTGTTGAATCGGAATATTCAGTATATTCTCTTTAATTTTTTTTAGTTTGATATTTCACATTTTAATTTTTTATGTTGCAATTCACTACTATGAATATTGATATTATCTTTTTCATTTTGCATTTCATTAAAAATACCAGCTGTTGTAGGCATTTTTTCAACTTCAGTCTTTGTCTTTCAAAACATTTTGCCCAATATTCCTTTGCTGGATTCATATTAAGGTTAAGACGACATTTGTGTAAATTTTAAATAATACGCGTTAAACTAAAAACCAACGTTTAATGATACACAATAAATATTTCAAAATGAGACTGTCTTAAAGTACAATATAACATTTTAAATCAATAATTCACTGTCTCACGGTTTCCTATTTTTATACAGAAAATTTTTGAATCAACGTTTTTTATTGTATTTTGAGACTCAGAACAGTGTCATTTTTAAATATTTATTATGTATCATTAAATGTTTTTTGTTTTTTAAGATCTGTGTTATCTAAAATTTACGCAAATGTCTTAACCTTAATATTTCTTTGTATTATTTTATTTCACTGCGCTGTAGCTGCATTTGTTTTATATAACCACAATTACTTCTATATCATCTTCACAAACAAATTAATCACATAAACCCCAGTAAATGGCTTTCCTTCCCTTTTTTCCTCTAAAGGTTATAGGTTATATTTATGTCTCGTTTATATTTTTGCTTTTTAATCGATAGCAAGTATTATTATACTGTTGTTCTGTCGATGGGTGGGTTCTTTTGAATTATTTGGTTAAAATAATGCAAAATCCAATAGAAGTAACAATAAAAATGTAGTTCTTCTATAACGTTGTTACAGGCTATGTGCAATCTAACAACGATTCATGTCCTATAAATCTGATATGTAAATGACTTAAATATAATTGGTACTAATTAGAATTCACTTGCTTAATTTCATTTAAATCATAACAGTTGTTATTAATTGAAATTGAGGATATATATATAGTTTAAAGATCACTACTATGTCTATCGTGTCCCAGCTGGCCTGTTGAGTCCTGGTATTACACAAAAGGTCTCGTCGGCACGGGATATAACAGAGTGACGTAGTTTATATATATCATTTAACAAATTCTCCTTTGCTTTCACTCATGTGCTCTTAAAACTTCTTAGCTTTGATCAACAAACAAACAAACAACACGTAACTTACCAAATAAACGAATGGGAAAATAGATGCGTAACCCTCAATGTATATTACTGAACTGAAACACTCATTCAATATTCATTGATTTTTTATTACACATTACTCACATTTATAATGTACCATTGTTTCTTGACATTTCAAAAATATTTTCTGCCGTTAACATTCACGAACGTTCTAGGTATTGATCATGATCATAGTTAGTAACTCTCTCTCCCTCTATCAAATAAATATATAAACCAAAACAATGAACTTATAGGTTACTACACTGTAACCATCCTGACTTTTGAAGTACTTGGAACAACCCTAATATAAAAATAAAACACTACAATAAACTGTCCATTCATCAAGTGTTCTTGGTGTGTATTTTTGTCGAAGGTTATGGCCTCTTGTTATCCTTCTCACTAGGAGAGTTCTCCCTGGGTAAGTGGTTGAGCGAGTTCACTGGCAGCTCTATCCTTGTTGATCCCTGGAAGTGGTCACGACATGAACACTGGGATTTTCGGCAGTTTAACAATCCACTGGCAAAGTCTTTTGTGAAGTTACCGAGCTGCTCACTCTCCCATCAACATACTTCCAAAGACAGTCATGGTGGATGATCTTTGGCCAGAACTACCTGTCCTTATGGATCTTGTCAAACACATAATTGATTCCTTTCAATACAACATATGGCCCATGGTGTTTCTTTCATAGACCTTTTTGCTCACAGCATCGTGTTCACGTGACTTACATCAATTATTTACAGATCCCTGCACCCAACACAATAGAAGCATTCTCTTATTCTCTATAACATTTTCTTAACATCTAAGTATCCAACCATTAAAAGATTGTGAAAGCAATGCTGAAAATATACTGTGAAATGCCCAACTGTAGTCATCGCTTCTGTCGCCTAACATCCTTCCATTTCTGACAAAACAAGCCAGTACATCTTTATCTTCAGAGTGTGTGGAGTGATTGTTTGCCAGGAAAATATTTTTGCACTATTTTTGATCAACCAATGTTAAAATTCTTCTCCTGAACTTTCTGGAGCCATCCTGCTATTTGGCACTCTGGATTGTGAAAATTCACTAAACACTTCAATGCTACATGATGTGTCTGAATTGTAAACTTTTGTCCAAATAGGTAATGATTTCAAACTCGAACAACACTTAGTAGCACTTTCTGAGTAGTACAATACCTCCTCTCTGCTACATTCATTGCCCTGGTATTATATTAGGCAATTATGTTATTTTCCATATTGCACTTGTAATAACACTGCTCCTGCTACAAGATCACTAGCATCTGTATCTAAAATGAGTGAATCTTCAAAAGTTGGGTATCCTAATATAGCAATAATGGTTAATTATGAATTTGGTTTCTTGAATGCTTATTAACAATTTGTGGTCTAGTGATTGAAATGTTGCAGGCGTATTATATAGTCCAAATAGTAACACCCCAAATTGCCACAATCCATTTCCTGCAGTAAAAGCTGTTTTCTCTCTACTTAATTTATCACCTGCACTTGCCAATATCCATTTTTTAAGATCCAGTGTTCAAAACCATTTTGATCCAGATAAAGCATCCAAAGTAGAGTCAGTCCTTGTCAGTGGGCAAGCATATTTCTTTGTTACATCATTCACCATGCAGGAGTCCACACAGAGCTTTGTGGATCTACTCATTTTCACAAGTGCAATGGATGATAACCAAGGTTTAGGACTAGGTTTTTTATTACTCTTTGTTCTTTCATGGCTTCTATCCCTTTGAAAGCCTCAACCAGTTTTGCAAGTGGAAGTCATCTGACTAACTGGCACATTGGGCCTGCACTTTCAGTTTCAATTTTTCATCTGTTTGGTCAAAGTTATGACCTCAATTGGAGAATATACCCTGATATCATGTGAGCAAGTCATGCAATCTCTAGCAATGATCAGTTGTAATACCTCTACAGCTGTTGTTGTATAAGGATTTGAAATCATACTTCCTACAACATGCCTCAAAGGTAACTACTTCTGATGTGGAAGTAGCACCTGTACAGCTTCACACCTTGCAGTGTCCCATCCAGATTTGACTCGAATACTATGGTTAGTTGTATTCATGGCCCTAATGATGACATCTTTATAATTCAGACATGCTGGAGTGTATCTATTATACTCCAGTCACTAAATGTAAATATATTCTTATCAAGTCTTGGCATGAGTATTTGCTTTCTTGGTGTTATATTATTGATCTTAATCACTGGATATTAAACATCTAATAATTGTCATATAGTGCATAGTGATTTCCTGGTCATAGACAGTGAAGCTATTTGAATTTAACCTAAACTTGCATCCATGCCTCTGTAATATGCACTCTTCCTTGATGTCAATTACACATCATGAAACATAGAAATGTTTTTTACAGTAAGGGTAACTTCCAACTTTCCTCTTGCTGAAACTTTATGTTCACTTGCTATTCAGATCAAACTATCTTTTTTCTTCATCTCTGCAAGCAAATTTCCATTTTCATTAACAAATCAGGTCAAACTTCTGGAGATGTAGAACCAATGTTGATTAACTTACTGCAAGGCTTCCCATCAATAAGCCCAAGAACTGGTTTCTTTGAATAAAGAAGTTTTTAATTCATTTGGAGCAGATGAATTGTTCTCAGCTGAACTTTGCCCCATTAAATTGGCTTCTTTCTGGTTGTTTAGCCCTTTGTTGTTCCTTTAATCTGGTTGGGCTCAAACTCATCTTTAGGGTATTGTCTCATTTGGGGTAACAGATGTTGATTCCTCATATTCTCAGCTGTAATAAACAGGTTTTCCACATCTATAATAGTTACTACTTTCTGATAACCTTTGGGAGAAGTTCTTATTCAACACACGTTTTTATCTGCAGTTCCAGACAATATGTCCTTTTAAGTTGCACTTGAAACACCTATTGTCTTAACTATTTGTCTAACTAATCTATTCAGTTCTTCTAGACTACTGCTAAAGTGAGTTGATTTTTCAATAATACCCAATCTGATGATCCTGTAACTTCTAGGTATTGCCTTTAGTTGTTTATCTGTAACTTTAATTGATTCAAGTTCCATCACCAACTGAAGAGCTTTCTCTACACATACTCTGCTTCAATCTAATTTTCATATCCTTGTCTGTTATGGCATATAGAAATCTGTAACGTGCCAATGATTCTATCATATGATGTAAAACAACAGGGTAGGATAATTGGGCAAGCCTTTCAAAGCTTCTGTAAGTTTCACTAGTCTTCTTTCCTCTGAACCCTGTTCTAGAACTTTCCATCTAATGTATTACACTGAGCCTGTTGGATAAAGCAGCTATCAATGCTCGATAGTTATTACAGCTCTCAGCTGGAAGGTTAATTAATGGTGTTAAAATTGGTTCTTTTAAATTAGCAGCAAGATCAATAACTTATTGTTTACTATTCCATCTGATTACTTTGTAAATTATTTTGAACTGAGCCTGATATGCCTCCCATGATTCCATTTCATCATAGTTCATTGGTTTCTCAAATGCCCAATGTTGTTTAACTGACTAGAGAAATTCTGGAACTGGATTTGGTAGTGACATGGCTGTAGTAATACACAAAAATTCTGCAGTAACAGATGTAATAGCAGTAATGGTGACAGGTGTAGACTAAATAGGTTCTCCTATTCCATATTTAATAGTAAATGCTGTTTTAGGTTGGAAGTTGTAAACAGATGCAAAAAGAAATGTGGCTGATTTGATCTTTATATTTACCAATTCTATTTCCTAATATATTATTCTGTCATTGAGGTTCTTTTCTACATCATTGAACTTGCCATTATAATTTTTCTGTACTTCCTCAATTTTTGTTGTTGTAATCATTCTGTTCAGTAGCTTCATCAATTTTGTTTTCAATCAGATATATTTTCTTTCTTAGTTCTTCTTTAAATATATTCCCATCCCTTACCATTTGATATTCTTTTAATTTTCTATAAATTTTTTCTTCATGTTCTAGCTTTGTCTCATTCTTCCAATCTTTGGTCCCTTTCTTGATCTTTTAATTTTCCATCCCATTATTTTATTTTTTTTTGTTCTCCTTTTAATTTTCTGTCTCTTTCTTCTTGACCCTCTTTTGTTTCATCAGCTCTAGTAAAGCTGCAACCTCATTTATGATCAGTTTGTCATACTAAATTTAGTTAAAGTTCTATATTCACCAAAATAATCCCACTTCTGATACAAATGTTGTTCTCTCATTGGTTGGGTCATTTTGAATTATATGTGAAGTCTAGGTTATGTAACAAAAATGAATTTATTTATTTCTTCTATAAAATTTTGCTAGTACAGTCTATATTCAATGGATAATTCAGAGTAACTAAATGGCAAAAAGGATATGATAACTATGACTGTCCAAGTAACTCACACTCATTTAATGTATATTTTTTTACTTCTTATTACTCATTACTTGATTTATAATGTACCCATGTACCAGATATTTCACAAAGCTTCTTGATCCTTAAAATTCATGAGTATTCTAGATATTGCATCATCATGAGTAGCAGCTTCCTCTAGCAAACAAATATCTAAAACAAAACATTTGAAATAAAGCTTAGAACAAAAAATCACACAACAATATTAGTAGCATAATAAGAAATATATTTTAATAAGGATTACAATGTGATTTACTATATGTATACACTTTTAACATGCTTATATTTTGCAATAAATTAGGTGTATAATTTCCTAGTAAATGCATATGTAACATTTCACTCCTTAATGTGTGTGTATATATATATATATATATATATATATATATATACATACATATATATATATGAGGCACACATGTCAAAACATTACATACTGTCTTCCTTAGCCTTACCATCTCTAGAAATCAATCACAAAAATAGAAAGGAAAAGCATGTAGGTCTTATTAAGGCCATTGAATAAGTTAATATGTTTTGTTCCTATTAAAGTTTATATTGATATGAGGATATTGTCAAATATATAGAAGTGCCTCTACATCAAATGTTCCAGATAAATTAATCAGAAAAAATGTTGAAAATAATAACAAATATTGAATCATGAGATCATTCCTTTCAAAGGATTTAAAATTTGGTTTCAGAGCTTGCATTACAAAATTATAAAAATATAAACAATTTCTATTTTGTAGTCATTTTTGAATTAACAGAGGTTAGTTAAAAGTAAAGTAAAACATGCTAAAAGTTACAATTTATCATCAAGATGTCGAGTCATGAACTGACTAGTTACAACAAGCAACAACTATTTTAAGTTGAAATCTTATATTTTTTGCTTTTTTATATAACTCTCATAATTTATAACTTTGAACTCAAGATAATACATTCTTTTGTTGGGCATACTAGCAAAAAAATTCATGTCTATTCATTAGCAAAAGGTATTTATGGTATTCTCACTATAAGATGTTAAGATCCTTTTAACTCTGTCGAAAGTAAAGTTTAGTTGAATATCTGAAAAGGATACATTAAATAAGACTATTTCTATATTTCCTATCTTAACAAATGAGTATTTATGTAAAAGTTAAGATAAATTTTTCTGATTTTTCATACTTCATTATTGATTATAGACTGCCAATAAATGGATGCCTATTATTAAATTCTGCATTAAATGTTTGTAAAGTTACTATATCAATAGCAATAATAAATGCTTAATTCTACAGACTGAAAGCTGTAGATGATTCTGAAGCAAGTTCATTGATGGTCATCCTTCCTAATGCAAGAAGCAGTTAGTCATTTCTGCTCACTAAAGCAACCACATCTCAAACAAAATTAACTGAATAATGACCATCAATATGGGTTTTCAATAACTAGCCAAGCATGTTTTGCTTAAACTTAGTAACTTATATGATTCCTGCCATACTTGGAAATGTTTTTAAATGGAGAAAATTCACTGAAACAGGCAATAAGTTTTTCTATTTATACAAAAACCTAATTGAGATAAGTTGTTAAATACTTTCTGTGTTGCTAAATGTTTTACCTATGGCTTTAATTTCATAAACATGAACAAAGCAGTAAAAAAATTAAATTGAAAATCAATGTAAAGCAGTAAGTATTTTTTCACCATTTTTGACTCCACTGGCTTCAAACATAAATTAAAATTACAAAACAATAACTCATTTTTTAAAGACTTGACGAGTGTTGAGGTTTTTTTGGGAATAACAATCTTGATGACTGATAGGTATTCCTTGGGGTTAGCCTTTCAACTCTCAAACAAATGTAAAACATATTACATGTCTAGCTATACATTATTGTCACTACAAAAAATCAAAAAATATGATCATTATTATTAAATGGTTGCACTTTTAAAAATTTTAAATCTATAATAGCAATTTCAAAATGTATATATAATATTCTAAATCTGTGAACAACTTATTCAATTCTTTATCAAAACATATCGTGCAACATATTTTAAAGATTATAATAAAACAGAAACTAACATTTATGTATCACTACTACTGGCCTGTCAGAAATATATAAAGAAATCATAATGAAAAACACTAAACCATATCTAACTCCCAAGAGAAGATCAATCAGTTCTATTGCCCACAACCATGTCAAGGACTTCAAAAATGTTACTGGACTAATAATAATGCATTACATAGCATATTCATACAAAATGAAACCAAATATTCTTATCCAACAAATAAAATATAAATTTTATAAAGCTTTGCAATGCCACTTCTTAATACAGAAAAAGTAAAAACTTGATGCTTAAATAACACAAACAATTAAGTACATATAATCATGAAATATTTACAGTTTACAGAGTAACAATCTTAATATTAACTAATAAAAAATCTTTAAAGTCAGAGAATACTGTCCATAAACTATGTCCTCAATTTAACACAACAAATTGTCCATCAACTTTGACCATTTGGCAAGTTTTATATCATACTTGATATACAACACACACTAATGTGTTCCTCATCAAACACAGAAAAACTGAAGAGCAGTATAGTACCTCCTGCCATGTATGCTACAGATGATATGGCATTATTAATGCCTTAAATGATTTCACCAAATGAACTTTACTTGCATAGATTGTTATGGTACTTACAAAACCCTCCTGTTGGAAGACTGTATGTCAGATAGCACTTCAGTACTCACTATACACCCACGTTACACCTCTAATTACATATTGTGCGACACAGAGTGCATTCAACCTGAATAGTAGTTATTCTGATGATGTGCACCAGCATCACCACTTGCAGTGACAAGACCTACAATGGGCAAGTATTTCCAAGCAAAGAGTAACTGTCATTATACAGCACAGTTGGTACTATAACAGTTTCAAACTGAGGACATAATTTGTGGAAACTAAATGTACATTTCTAAAAGCACCTTAAAATTATTTAAAACCATAAACAGTTGTTCACATTTTCACAAACACTCACAGAATATGTTAGGTGATAGATTTAATAACCATTTCTTATATTTCAAAAGTCATAACTCCCAATTGTTATTGTAAGATATATATATATCTTCTAATAAAAGTTACTACATTACTGCACTGTTCGTCTTGTAACAAGTAAAAATAAAAGCAAAAATGTAAGCACATAATGACGACTAGATTTCTGAAAAGTAAATTTGGTTATTTGTATAATGATTCTATTGACTATCAGAATATTTGCCCACTTTAAATACTGGAGCAAGTATTTTTCACTACAGAGAAAGGGGAAAATTAAAAAGAAAAAAAGTAAACTTGACTGCTTGTGAAAACACTCAACAACTATAAATGGGCCCATCCAGTGGCATACTTTATAGTCAAACTTATTAGATGCAATGATTTCATATTTCTACATATTCACACAAGGGCTACACAAGTTTTCTCCTTCACAAGTCTGAGAAGTTAAGAACACCAGTTGTTACAATATACAAAAACTGAGGCTCATATTCAAAAGTTGGTGTGTACATGTAAATGTTTATAAATTTCTACTAAACACACAACATAAATGTTATTTTTCACTTCCAGTTCAAATTAAAACAATAAACTTGCTCAATGTGCAAAGTCTACATGTGATTTTTGAGACAGCATTTGCTAAAATAACAGTAAAGACAGCAGTACATGATATAAAAACTAAACTGTCTCAATAAATCATATGTTTACAAGATATATATAACACAACATTACAGTTTAACAAACAAATAACTGACATAAAAACAAAATTCATTGCACTTTTTTTTCTATTAAAGCAGGTGAAGATGTCCAGGAAGACAATTTAAAAAGAGTTTCATCTCAACGTATAGGGTGGCATCAGCTATGCTAGTTGTTGACATAAGAATCACCCCATTTTTCATGCTGTATGTTAAAGAAATAAGAATTTATCATATACCATACCATACCACAGTTACTTAATTCAACAAGAGATAGCGATCTCATAACAAAGTGTCAAATACTTCTGGTGGTAAAACTTGTTAACTTTAATATATAATGCATGCATACATTTTGGAAAAGGAAAAGTCATTACCAAAAAATCCTGAGAAAAAAAAAAAGACAAATTATAATTTTTGATTGACACATATTTCACTCAAATATAGCATTATTACGTTTACAACACAACATTTAAACATTCTTCAAAAAAACAATATCCAGATTTAAAAATTCAGTGGTGGATTTGCCAAGACATTTCATATGAAACCATGGAATTACAGACAAAGTCTTTTAAAACTTTATCTCAGTAAGTTGGAAGAAGTACTTGCTATAAAGTAGGGCCAGATGTTTAAGTTCTGCTGAGTTTCTCTTTCACTTCTTTTGAGCATTTACACCAAAGACAGAATGACAAGTGCCAATACTGATTGCTTTTGTGAACTCCTTATTCCGATATTAAATTCTGTAAGTGTTTCATTACTTTTATACTAAACATAGTAAGCAATGTATTTTGTTTTTATACTAAGCAAGTTCATGTAGAATGTATAGCCAAAAATTCAATTGGTGAATAATTAATGACTTTTTCAATTTTAAACTCTATGATTCATCAACTGAAACCATCAGTCAATATCAACCAGTCAACTGGACAATTACCTTAGAAACTTTAAGTGCAACTAATAAAACACGCATAAAATATGTAGGAAAAGGTTAGTAAGGTATTGGAACTGATCAAATGTGTTAGATATGAGAAAGAGTTTGAAAAATAATCTTTCACATTTTGAACTAATTTATGGTGAATTGCCACATCATACTTTGAACTGACTATTTTTATTAATTCCTAAATTTTTCAAAACACAAAGACCCAGCTGAATAATTAAAAACACAAAAAATAAGTAAACTGAATTACATATACAAGTTACCTAGAGCTGATAACTTCAAGAGCCAGCAGCTGTTTCAGCTTGGTCTTCCAACTGCTTTTGTAGAACAGCCATTTCTTTCTTCAGTGCATTTAGGCATGTCTGAAGATTACTTAGAGGTCTAAGAATAAATCCAAAATCAAGTCATTATAGCTTACAGTTACAAGTGCTAATAGTATACATTAATTTCATGCTATAAGGAACTGTAAAAAGGTAACTAAAAATGTGCAACATGAACATTTGAAATTAATACACAGTATCTCCCAACTCTTAGTCTTGAGCACATGTTACTTTATAAATCCAAGCCACTGTTACACCAAACAAATATTAAGCTACACCCAAGTCAAGACAATAAATGGTTACTGGGTCTCTAGTATATTTTAATTGGTGTCTACCACATTTACCTGTTTGAGAGGAAACCTTGATAGAGAAATGATAAACAAGTATAAAGTAAGCTAGCTATTAGTTATATTCTGTAACATCAAATGGTGTCTATTGCACATCATTTCAAGACTTAAAACCAGATGTTAGCACAGTATAACACCAAGGAAAATACTGATACAGCAAGTAGTAGCACAATGTACTACCAGGTTTCAGCATGGTAAAATATGAAGTATTAACCCTTCAACTGCAGAATATGACGTTAGTGTAGACAACTGCAGTTGACATCATATGATGCAAGTATCTTGTGTGCAACATTTTGAATGGCCTGCCGAAAAATTTGCAAATCTTTCCCATGGGGTGGTAGACAGATTTACACAAACTGCAAATGAAGGGTTAATATTACATTACACAAGTATAAACTAGATGCAACACCCAGAATTGTCATAATACAACAATAAGTGTTAGAATGATACAAGCAAGCATACATATATAATAGCTAACATTAGTGCATTGCAACACCAAGAATATTAATACTATATAACACCAGCAGTTACCACAATGAAACATCAAGTAACAGCATGACAAATAAAAATTATCAGAATTAAACAATAAATAACATGATATAACAACAAGAATTATAAGGATGAAACATCAAGTGTTAACATCATACAACATCAAGAATTACAACAATTAAATGCTATGTAATAAAATCACAAACCATCAAACATTATCACAATAAAACTCTAAATACCATGATAAGCAAGACCAAATATCACAATTAAAAAACAGTATAAAGAACAAGAATTATTATGAAGAAATAGTGAATAATATGAAAAAACACAATGGATTATCAAAATGAAACACGAAGTAACAATATGATAAAACATATAAATACCGTGTATTAATATCATAACACCAAATATTTTCAAAATGAAACAAATAATAACATGACACAATATAGTGAAATTCCAAGTATTGCCATCATAACACAGAAAATTATCACAATGAAAACATCCAACATGATACAACACTTCACCCAGCATTTAATGACACAAACAGGATTACCTGCTTTCAGGAAGAACAGCACTCTGCTGCAACAGGGTTGTAATAAAGGTATCATCATAAGGAGGTGGAGATGCTGGAGGAGGAATGTCTAGAATGCTAGTATCTTTGGCTTGACCATTTTCTGAAGAACCAACTTTACACATCAAGAGTTGACTTTGGAGTTCCTATGTTTATTCAAAGCCAAGCATTACGATTCGTAATAAGAGCCAGCTCAAGAGGTAAAAGTACATACTAATTTACACAAATCACTAAGTTAAAGGCTAAGAACTGTAGAAAACAAATCAGTTTTAACTTTATATAAACTTATTGACAAATGGTAAAAGCATGGAAAATTGTATCAAGTTTCAATATACTCTATCCTTTACTGCTTCCACTAGAACCTAGATGGTAAGAAGACTGTCATGGAACATCACCAAGTAATCTTAATTAGGATTGGAG
Source organism: Limulus polyphemus (assembly GCF_000517525.1). Lineage (NCBI taxonomy): Eukaryota > Metazoa > Arthropoda > Merostomata > Xiphosura > Limulidae > Limulus > Limulus polyphemus. The sequence goes on from NW_013667492.1 coordinate 45,566, forward strand.
GTAAACACAAAAGAATATCATGAACACTTAAATAATAAGTTTTAAATCTTATAATGTCTCTATACATACGTTGTTAAATTTACCTTGGATTTAAGCTTAATATTTCTTATTTTATCTCTTTATAGAACCCTTTAGAATGGATGAGCACTAGTCTTGAGTTAAAGACCTTGTTGGCAGCAGTGTGAAGCATACACAGAGTATAGTTCAGATGCTATTATGTTCTTCTTAATGGAAAGCCATATAGGGCCAGTATAGAAAGATTTCTCAAAAATCATTATAAGTTATTGTGATGTAATGACACACAAAACACTGATGTGTACATCACACTTAGTTAGCATAAGGCATTATGTACCATAATAATAACAAAATTATTCTTTATTGATATGATGGTAAACATTGTAAAATGTATTTCTTACATACTTTGTTTCGATCCATAGTGGACTTCAAGGCACTCCTAAGCTCTGTTAACTTGGTTTGATAGCTAAACTTCTCTTTACGAGTGTTGGCAAGTTCAACTTTCACATCTTCAGTTTCTTTCTGCACATGCTACAGAAACAAATTAATTGCCTAAATAAAATATTCAAAAACAATTCAACTCATACATAAAAAAATCTTTTGAGGGTCTTAAATGGTCACTCAAATAATTGTTTCATAGACAGTTTAGAGGTCACTTAGTGAAAAATAGTGAAATTAGTTAGCATTAGAAAAAACATTACATATATCAACTAATTTTCAAGCTAAAGAAATTATCTGATAAATATTTTCGTCAAATAAATAAATAAGGAACAAGAATAAAAAACACAACAAAAACTTGAATTATGAAACTTTATTTATGAAAGGCCTGATGAGATAATATACATAAAGGACAAATACTAGCACATATTTAAATTAAAAATACGAACCCACATTGAGACTGTTTTCTTTGTTCATTCTTTTACAAATTGAAACTTGTCTATAATATGCTAAAATCTAGTGTATTATCATTGTGTTAAGCTACTTCAAAACCACTATAAACTCACCTGTAACTGCTGATTAAGATTTTCCAGCTCCCCCTTGTGGCTTGTCTCTGCAGCACAGAGCTGTTCTTTTATAGCTGCTAATTCCTGAGTTTTCTCCTTCAAGTGCCAGCTCAGTGTCTGATATGAAAATGAAATAATAAGAATATGGAAGCTTCAAGAAGAATTGTTGCACAATTTACCCAAGACATTAGCATTTAACAACTCTTAATAATTTGTGGTTACCAGATAGTTGGTTTTAATTGTGATTGTGATTGTAGTAAATAATTTTGTTTCCAAATAATTTATTCAATAATTGAAATGTGAGTTCTAGATAAATGTCATTTTTGGTTTGATTTTATGACACTGCATTGTGTTTAAGTTCTTTATATGTGGCAAAAGCAGAAGTACTGTTTCCAAACTTTCTAATTCATATTACATCTAGGGATATACAAGGCAAGTGAACAAGGGCAACTACTTTTCCTGTAGGACAAGTAATCTTTTGTTTGTTTGTCGTTAATAACAAAGCTACACAAATGACTATATGTGCTCTGTTCACTGTGGATATTGAAACCTGATTTTTAGCATTATAAGACCACTGACTTACAGCTGAGCCATCAGCAGGCAGCAAGTAATCTATAAAGTTAAGCTAACATCAAGTTTTGCCACGGTGAACAAAGAGTAAACTCTTCCTCTTTTTTAAAAAGCAAAAATGTCTTAAGAGATATATAGTTAACAGGCATTTATTTTTCATCTTATATGTGAAAAATGTATGTGTAAAGCATCTAGTGTGACAAAGTATTGATCCAACAACAATAAAAAAACTTGAATTTCCTAAAGACAGGAAAAGAAATGTGTGGAAATTTTTCTGTTGTATAGAAAGAATTGAAACAAAAGTATTATATTTTGAAAAAGAATACATTAATATATAAACTCAGAGCACTAATAAAATATTATTCATTTCCTATTTTGCATATAGAGTAAGGTGATTTCATGTGCATGTACGAATTGTTCAGTTGGCCAATACCATGCCTTTTTCCATTGTTAAAAAATTTATATTTGCTTAAATTAATTTTTATTTTACCACATGTCCACAAACCTGTTGACTGGCAATGAAATAGCTAAAGTCTTTACTGTGACCATATGACTCAAACTTGTTTACACAAATCACGTTTCATGATATTATTTAATACTATAAAAACCATAATAGCAAACAAATAGGTCATACTCGTACATGAATTTCATTTATTGTAGAACACGGCATTATAAATTAAGTAACATAACATTCTTTTTTTTTAATAAATGGTAACCTGATATAAATGCCTTATTGCATTTCATTGGCCCATAAAAATAACTTATAAGGGCAAAATTTAAAGTGTTATAGCAAATAACAAACTAAAGAGAAAGTTTGTATAAAAGCACAATTATGTCATGGCAACTCTAAAGCTGCCACAAATCCTTGTTACAAATTAGACCATGGTTATATATGCTTTTAGTTTTAAGAAAAAATAGACTTCAGATATTTAATTTTAAAGGTATTTTATCTTGCATATAACGTAACTCATAAAAGAAGAACTGAAAACAGCATTTTTTCACAATGCAAGATAAGTATTGATTGCAGTGAGTAACATTTGCTGCTGATAAATTTTTAAGCAACAAAATTTGTGACTCATTTTTTGGAAACTGTAACACATCCTTTAAAGATTACATTCCACTTGAAATTGTTTTGTCAGAGTCTTACCAATTTTGAGAGAACGTTTAACTATGATATCTTTAGAACATAAAAAATTTGCTCTTTCTTTTTTCATCAAGAAAAGAAGTCATTACTCCCATGATTATATATTTCAAAAATATCTGTTATTGCAAACTTTAAAAGAGTTCTGAAAATAAATAAATAAAGGGTTTGGTTATTTTGACTATTCTTTACAAAAACAAAGAAGATATTTTATATGTGTATAAAAACAGTATAATTATAGTTAAATATAAAAAACACAGGTTTGCCCAGAACAAATATGCAAAATGAACAATACAAGTTGATCGTAAAAACATTTTAAAACAAAATATTGACAGAAACTAAGAACACACAAAAAAAAAATTTTGACTTTCTTTATGTTTCTCTCTTGCAGCATTTATTGATATTTTATCTAATCTTGACACTATGTATTTTGTTTTTAGTGTGAGTATAATTGTTTTATTCACTTGCCTTGAACAAAATCCAATACTTTAGAATTTTAAGTGTAAATTGTTTGTCTACCTAATAAGTAATTTTCTTGGCTATATGTTTTGAGTTCAGATATGTATGATGTGTTATTCTTATTGAATAATGTACTGAACATCAATTAATTTTGATACTAATAAAGTGCAAATAAAGAGAAGGATAACCTTCATCTGGTCAGCAACAGCAGGGTCTCGAGCTGCATGTTCCTCCATCTCTTGTTTTAACTGTTTAACTTCAGTTTGTGTTTTTTTATAATCTGTTTGTAGGGTCTCCATTTCTGCTCGATGTTTCAATTCAGCCTGATGTTTAACATTCAACTCTGACTGTAATGTTAAAACCTCCAATCGGCGGGAATCTGCTATCTGGTTGGCTTGTGCTAAGTTTGACTTTAAACTTGTAATGTTTCTTTTAAGCTGGCTATTTTCTCGTTTGTCTTGGAAGATCTGAAATAAAAAAGCATAACATGTTATTTGCTGTAAATGCTAAATATTATAATAGTAAATATAATGATAGAATAGTAAAGTTACATTACTTTGTTTCTGTAATGTCACATATGTACAGACGTGTATAGAAATAAAACAAAATACTGAGTGACAATCAGCCCTTGAGCATTAATAGATTTTATAATCATGCCCCAGTTAAATGTCTTATACCTGTAAGGTTACATATTGACTCTGGCTCAGCTTTCCATAATTTTTTACTGTGTAGATTTTGGCATTTACAGCTATGATAAATTTTGCTTTTGGACCAATGATTTCATGTATACAAAAATGTAAATTGGGTTTAGACTCAGCCTTGTAACATCTTTTATTTCGGGTATAATAATATTTCAAAAAGTGAAACAAGTTTTCATTTATTGATACCCTAATTGCAATCACACATTCAAAAATAATATAAAAAACCTACTAAACATTTCTGGTTTTCCCCCTAATGAATGAAGGTTTATTTTGGCTTACTGGATATTTTTGGCTGTGGAGTATTTACTTTTATGAATGTACATACCTTCTCATTATTACTGATTTAATATTAAACACTATTTATATGAAAATAAACCAACAGAAAAAGTACTGTCTTCAATATTACACTATTAAAAACAACAAACTGCTGCTATTTATCTAATAGAAATTAAACATATCTACAAACATCCTCACTTGTCGTCTTAACTCTTTTGTAACAGTCTTTTCTTTGGTGAGTTCTTGTTCCAGTGTGGATAACTTGTCTTTGTTTTTGACAGCATCATCCTTGTAGGACTGCTCAACTGTCTTCAACTGATGATTAAGTTCTGTTAGTTCAGACTGTTTTTCCAATAGCTGGGCTTCCAACCCTGTCACATGCTGTTTGACTGTGGCTAAACTTTCTGTTGATAATGTTAATAAACATCTTTCTGTGAGAAACATGTAATCTGACATCACAGGTTTTGTCTACTTTAAACTAGATATTGTTTTAAAGATTAATGCTCAACATTCTTAGAAGGTTTAAAGTTCAACACTATGATATCAATAATAATTAAACATTTGACAAATGTACTTATTGCCATAATAAGTATGTACAACATTATTCAACTGTTTGGATTAAAACAATTCATTCTGTTCTCTTCATACGAATACAAAATGAACAAACTGTATGTAAAAGATTTTAAACAAAACAATTCTCCTATTTTCAACATTAAAGAACTTACAAAGAAATATTTGTTTACTTGAGCATTAACTCCTCCAAAACTCAGTAATTTGTATAAGTATTGTACTAATATTTATCAAAATATGATTTTTTTTGTCACAGTACCAAATAAAACAATAGAAGTTTTGAGTATTACTTCACTTACCTGCTAATCGTCCTTTATCCTTCTCCAGTTTAAGAATAAACTCTTGCCTTTGCTCTGCAGTGAGCCTGCATTCTTCTGCTTTTTTATGCAGAACTTTCAGCTCTTGTTCTAAATAATCAATCCTTTTCTTGTGCTCCTCAAGTTGCATTGAGTCACCTTTACATTTTAGCTGCTCATTTTCCTTGTTTCTAAGATTTTCATTTGCTAGAAACTGTTCATACACATCATCCTCTGTTTGCTGTTCAGCCTCAACAGTATAAACTTGGATTCTCTGAAGATCTTGTTCAACTTTCTTTTTGGCTTTCATTGACTCTTTTAGCTTTCTTGTTAATAGCTTGATGTTGGACTCATACATCCTTTGCCTTTTTTTAAATTCCTTTTCAGTTGTTTCAAGGGCTTCACTGAGTTGCTGAAGCTTCAACTTGTAAGTTTCTTCAACATTCATGGTTGGATCAGGCACTCCATGCTTGGCTTTGGTAATATATGAATAAGTGTCAATATCATCTTGGCCTCCTTTAAAATTATCTATCACTGTAGTCAATTGGTAATTCTGATCTTTTAGCAAACTGATTGTTTCTTCATTGGAATGAGACAACTTTGTAATTTCTGAAATATGTTTCTTCAAACCATCTCTTTCTTCTGTAAGCTTAGAAGAAGATTTCTGGATCTGTAGTAGTTCCTTTTTGGTTGCTTCCAGCACAGCTTCTAATTCGTTTTTCTGGCACTGAATATCTTGCAACATAATCTCTGTATTTTTATTTTCAGTAGTGGACTTGAACTCAAACTCTTGCTTTTGCTGAAGAAGTTTTGCTTCAGCCTTCTGGAGAGAGTCTTCAATGTGATTCTTTTCTTTTTGCAATTGTTCAACAAGAGCAGCCTTGGCCACTAACTCTGTCCTCATCTGTTTGAAAGTACCCTCAACACAATTCAAGTTGTCTTTTAGATTCCAAAGAGTCTCATTTACTGCCTTTTTTTCCTCATTAGCAGCTGCAAGAGCTATTTCAACTGCAGTTTTCTCTCCTTTCAGTGTCATAATCTGTTCTTCAAGGGTAGACAACTTAAGTTCTGCAAGCTTCAACTTTTGGTCTGAATCTTTTAGCTGCTGTTCCAGCCACTGGGAGGAGAGGTCCTTTTCATTAATGGTTTTTTGGTAAAGTACCAGTTGTTTTAATAATTCTGCTTGATCTTTTTCACATTTCTGTATCATTTCTTCCTTAGAAGTAATATCCTTTTTGGCTACACTAAGTTGATGTTCCAGTTCAGAAATGGTAAAATTAAGGTTGTTAAGATTAGACTGCTCTTCTTCTAACTTCTTCATTCTTATTGTAAGACTTTCTTCAGCTGCTCCTCTGTCCTTCTGAATCTGTTGAAAAAGTGATTCTCTCTCCATCATATCCATTTCAATGGTCTCAAGGTGTTTCATCAAGATTTCCTTCTCTTTGACTGCTTTCTGTTGAGTTTCTGTCAACTGCTGTTTCAATTGCTTGTTTTCAATCTTCAACTCTTCCAGGACTTTATTGGAAAAAACTTTCTCAGCCTGAGTCTTAATAAGATCTTGGTGAATATTATTTCGATTCTCTTGAACTGAACTGAGTTGTTGTTGGTACCACTCTTTTGATTTCCTTAGGGTTTCCATTTCTCCTTTTACACTCTTTATATCATTTTCAAGTTGAACTTTTCTTTGCAACAAAGTCAACACTTCAACATGTAACTCAGCTATTTTCTTCTTTAGCCCTTCAACTGCTCCATCTTTTGACTCTATATCAACCTTAGTCTCTTCCAAATTAACTTTCAGTTTTGCTTTTTCTATCTGAGATTCAGAGAGATCTTCTTTTAAACCTTTTATCTCAGCAATCTTAGAGTCAATGACATTTTGATACTCAGCTATAACATTACTCCAACCTCTATGTTCCTTGCTTATTCTTTCAAATTCTGCCATCAGTTCTAGCTTTTCTTTGTTTAAAACTTCTTTATCTTCTAGCTCTGCTTTTATACTGCTTTCTAATGTTGCTACTGATTCTTTAAGTTGCATTTTGTCCTTCATAACAGATTCTATTTCACTTCTCAAAGTATGAACTTGACCTTGAAAGTTAGCATTCTGACAAAGAATTTCAAAATACTCCAAGTTATCAGTTTCAGTTGCCTGGTCTTGAAGCTGGGAAGATGGTTGTTTTTCAACTGCTAATGGTTGTTGTTCTAACTGTTGAATTCTGTCAAAAGAAGAATTTTCATCTTGGTGATTTCCTGAAGAGAACTTTGAATGAGGAGATGGAACATTGATAAGTAATTTTTTAATATAAAACATTTCTTCTTCAATGCCTGTAACACTAGAAAAGTTTGATTCTGTTTCAAATGATTCTGAACACATTGAATTCGAGTCTCCTTTGTCAGACCCAGGTTTCATTATATTGTTTTTTGTGGTTGGTTCCTTCAAAGGGTTTTCTGAGAAATCTGTAACTTCCGAAGGCTGACCCATTCTTTCTTTTTCAAGCCTATCCAGCAACTCCTCAGGAACATATTTCCTTCCAATATGTGTACCAGCCATCTCAATTTTGGCCCCTTTACGTGATTCAATACTTCCAATACTGCTCTGGCTACTATGCCTGCTTCTAGAAAATATTGCTTCAGCACTCTTACAAAGACTTTTTTTTGGAGTACTTGAAACAGATGATGAAGAAGGATTCTCTGCACCTGAGGAGGAACTTGAATTGAAAAACCCAACTTTCTTTTCAAAAGTTGTTGTTATAGCTTCTCGGGGATAACGAATTAATTCATTAAAAATAACACCATCAGGTATTTTCCGCTGATTCACTCCTTTATTAGGTATTTGTTTTTCATTCTCAAAGTCTATTGAAAATTTTTTGGAAGACTTCTCTGTCATCATTGTACAACCATCAGAAACTGAAGAACTGGAGGCAGACTGGTTAAGTCGTGCTTTGGTGGAAGCTACAATCTGTGCAACAACTTCAGGGGCTACTGGTTTTACACTAGCATTTCCTAATGTAAATAATGTTTAAATAATATATTTTATTTCAATGTAAATATAACACACACACAAAAAATCAACTTTGACATAAACAATTGGCATTAAATCTATCAACTAATTATCTTCTCATCTTACCTGTGAATAAAACACAAATCTGGGGACAATTTCAAGCTAAATACAGTATATAAAATCAAAACACAAGATGAATAATTACAGAAATGTGTGATTATATATATATATATATATATATATATATATATACAGTGATCCCAGGTTATAACACCGTCACTTATTACTATGGATTTGGATAAACTACAAGTCTTCCTTCCTCCTACATCCTACATTGGAACCTTTCGCTGTGGGTTATCCTTGGGGATTAAGAACTCATGGAAAACATGATCAAACAGTGGGTTGATACTGAAAATGAAGAATCAGTATGCCATGTATTGACTTATGAAAACATTGTTGAATGTGCCATCAGGAAAAAGGGGACCAAGTGTAGTGACCAAGAGTTGGAGAATCAAGATGAGAAGCCTGCCAATCTGCCAACTCCTCAGGAAGCATTAAGCAAATCAGAAACTGTAAAGACATGGCTAGAGACACAACAGGATATTGAGCCAGTGAAATGTTTGCAGTTAAGTTCTCTGAAAAAAAATGATCTTGCACAAAAAATTCTTTGGTAAAAAATAACAAAAAATTACTGACTTTTTAAGAAAATGATTCAACTAAATAAATTCCATGTACTGACTTTATATTGATGTCAATACATATTTTTTGTATTTTGTTGTTTGTAGCAATTAAAGAAAATTAAAAAAACAAAAAGTTGTAAGTACATTCTGTATTAGGTAATTTGACCATTTCCTCGGTTATACTGCAGGAGGTCTTATAACAAGGGTCACTTTGCCTCCCCCAAATCCCAAGTTATAAACCGGAAAGCACTGCATATATACACCACCACTTCTCAAATATTATGTACATTTAACAGTTAAGGTTTTTTCATTTTTTGAAAAAAAAACAAAAACCAACAACATACAAGCTGATTTGAATCCTCATATAGCTATGTTGAAATAAGCCTAACTAAATAGCAATTTGAAAATATAATACCTAAGAATTATGATAAATTTTGAAATCCTTATTATGAAGATTGTAATTATGCAATATCACTTTGGTATACTTACCAATCACAGATTGTTGTAAGGCTAGAGCTTCAGATGTGTTTGTCATAGCTTTAAATGGAGATGGAAAGAATATTTCCTTAAATTCTTTTGAATCATTATCATCTTGCAAAGAAGGTGGAGACAAATTTATTTCTTTATGGTATGCCTCCAAGGCTTTGGCACGAAGCTCTGGATTGTGTTCATTAAGGTACTGAGCAACCTGAGAGCAGTAATGTAACATTAGTGAATCAAAATTATTTGGAATAGTAAACCAATTATACATTATGAATGCTACAAAAACCTGTTTTAAGTAGAAATAATGCAGGTAACAGTGCTACTTCTAATGATAAAGTATCCATTCTTCATATCTAATACTATGTAAAATCTTCATATTTGTCTGTTAATTATTGTATATTACAACGTTACCTTTGTCATGTTTTTATTACACGTGTAACAGTTTATCAAGTTTTTTTTAGTGCAAGTAATTTGGGTGTTTAACTTAATCAAATTTTCATAAACATCAAATAAGTAAAATAATAAAATAATGCTAATAATACATACTGGGTTAGATATATATGGATAATTTACAACAGCAGCCTGATATCCATAACAATAAAGTATGTCTTCATCATCATCTATCATTTTGGAAGCTTCACTGTTGGCTTGTTTATTTTGATCCTCATTTGGAATAGCTTTATCATCAACCTCACTATCTTGATCTTCTGGAGGAGTGGGTGAGTTACCTGGTGTCAATTTCAAGTCTGGTCGATAGGTGTAAGATGACTTTCGACTCTTTCTTATATGGTTTGTTTTTTCTGTAAATGTACAAACTCAAATTTTAAAATCAACATTTCAAACTTCACAAACATAATAAATGTCTGAAATTATAACAAACAAAAAACAGATATGTTACTAGAATATAATAAAAAGATGCAAGTTTCTTTTAAAATAAGGTACAAGTTTACAAGAAAAAATGAAATATAAAAACAATAAAATCATATTTACTTCTGTTTACGTCAGTATCATTTGACGTAATGAATCGATGTGAGGAGTACATGTTCTGTGAAACAACAGGCAATTCATCTATGTGTTGACAGCTGTCCATTGTAAAATCTGTATATGGATCAACCACACTGTCAAAAGACCTTACACTCTGTTCATGATGAGGGTGAGTCCCTGCTTCAAAGTTTACCTGTTCAACTGCCAACTGTACTGTAGCCATCAGCACAGGAAACTTTATCCTTTTCAGGATTTTTTTCTCCAGTAAGGCAAAAATAACTCAACATGATATTGTGATTGTGCATATAGTATGGTAACCAGACATCCTTACTATAAGATTCCAGAAATCTAAAGGAAAAAAAAAAAGTGATCTGGAGGATCTTCAGTGAAACTTTTGAAAAATTTAAAACAGTATCATGGAATAATTAGAACCATTTTCTTGGAAGTTAAAACATATTTCAACCATTACAAATGTTTTATTATTTCAATAAATCTGTCTGATTAAGGTTACCACTCATCTGAAAAAATACAAAAAAAACACTAACATCTTCATTCTTAAGTACAAAATTAGTTTTTAAACATTACGATCAAACGTGTAAAAAAAAATTAACCTTTTCTTTTATGTGAAACTATACTTTTGATAATTATTAACTAAATCCACATTTATGTTGAGATAAAAATATCACTTCTAAAAAGTGAAAATTTTAAGATATATATATATACAAGTAAAGAAAAACTTTTCAAAAAAGGAAGTAAATGTATAGATGGCTGATATCAATCCTTCAAAAACAATGCAAACAATATAGTAGCAATGGAATTTGCATCATCCCTACATAACAGCACAGGCACACAGTGTAGTTGAATATTAACAGACAAAAATAGGATAAATTAAACTCAATTGTGATTGAATAGTAATATATATTGCTATATGTTAATTATTGCCTGTGCTATTATGTAGGGATGGTGCAAATGTCATCTCTACTATCTTGTTTTTGAATGATTGATATTAGCCATCCCTACATTTACTTCATTTTTTTGAAAATTTTTATTTCCTTTACTTGTTTTTTAATACAGTGCTTCAATAGACATGGGAACATTGTATTTATAACCAAGTTCTAAATACAACGAAGTTCCAATTGTAATATTTATTGCTTATTGGCTGGTAATTTGTGTTTCACCCTGTTCTTTAGCTTTTTAAAGGAACACCACATTCCTGTAAAGAAAGCTAACTTAATGACAACATTGTTTACACTAGAATTAAGATTTCTTAAATTACTATAAGTTATTAATAATAATTGAAAAAATGGATTCTCTATTTGAAACTATGTCACCTCAGTGAATTTGGATTACCCAATTTTTTTGGTTTTTAAGTTATTACGTAATAAAAAGAAGCAGAAGAAAGAACAAGAAATTCAAACTTTTTGCTATGATATTTGCAGACATTCCCAGAACTTGTGACTCAATTATTACACAGATATGGTTATAAAAGGAAACCATGTATAGTATTGTAAAGTTCTGATGATCTATTGAGGAGATATTTAAAATACCATTTTGATGACCAATCAGAGCCATCCCTATATAGACAGTGCTGCCACCTGCCTGATATATTGTGATGAATTAGGTTATCACTATTTCTTCCTTCAGATACACAATTATTACATATCACATCATATACACCTATTACTTTTCACACACACCTTCTATTAACAGCAATTTCCAAATTTCCTACTTACATTTTGTGCCATTATTTTGTCTAAGTTTAAACTACTCTATATGATGTAACTTCCTGATGGGCTTCTAACAGTGTTATGTTAATTATTGTAAACATGTGACATCTATGTATGTTGAGCTATGGTACCTAAAAACTTCACTTCCAGTTTAAATAAGAGTGATTAGTGGCTTTTCGTTACTATGATATTTGCAGGCAGTACCATGTACATTGTAATCTACTGATTTGCCACTCAGCATGTGAATGTCACTTGCCTCTCTCAGGTAACTCATCTTCATGTGCTAATAAACAGTTCACAGGATTACTCATTCATGTTTTGTTTTACTGAGCTAGAGAAGGCTATTGTCAACAGTTTAGTCATTTTTTTTTTCATACAACACCCCACACTGCCAACTCTTGGACTACTCTTTTATCAATGAATAGGGGGATTGACTGTCATATTACAGTATCTCTATGGCTCAAAGAGTGAGCATGTTCAGTGATGGGGATTCAAACCCATGACCCGCAGATTTGAGTCAAACACTCTAACCACCAGACTATCTAGTCATAAAGAATATTGAATAAGATTTTCACCAAATATACACAGGTCTCTAAAGATAAGGACTTGGAAAAACTTTCACATTAATGATGTGTATTGTAACATCACACTAGAACAGGATTCCCTGATTAAGGGTTTTGTGTGAAAGTATAGAAATTATTGTTTATTTCACAGAAATGTGTACATGTAATTCTATAGCTATAAATTAAAAACAAAATAACTTTACAGTAAAGTTAACATTTCCCTTACATGAAAATATATTTCCCATAGATACTTGCTTCCAAACAAAGAATAGCTGGAATCCAGCATTGAAATGGAGAAGAAGCCTATGCAAACATTAAACTTGGATAAGCTCCCTTCCAAAAGTGTCTGAAGCAAAGCCCATGGGAAGCGGCACCTGATGGTAGGAGCTCCATAGGGACATACTTGTGGGAGACTACATGTCATCTCGACCACGTTATATTCTTTGCTTGGAAGGGAACAGAGGGAAAAGCAAAAGAGCGTTATATTCTTTGCTTGGAAGGGAACAGAGGGAAAAGCGAAAGAGCGTCAAGTATCGCAGGGATGGGTGGATTTTGACCAAAACTAATTGAGTACCCACACATAAATGGCCAGCAAGCCAAAAATTGTAACATGGTTAGGTTGTGATCAGACCATACAGTATGTCACACGTTGACTCAACTGGACAGATTTTCCCTGCAAGAGGAGGGCAAACTAGCTGTTTGAGAGATGAACCACACTACACAGACAGTGTCACCACTGCCCTACTTCCCATTAGTGCTGTGCACAATTAATGAAGAATTCTCCAGGGTCTACCACCTCAGTGGCTAGGAACTGGTACATGGCAAGGGTCTCCCATGCTCAAGTTAAAGAAGGGAGGAACCCAGAGAAGTGCCCTAATACCTATTAAATGCATGCTGGAAAGATATTTTAAAAGTTGGCAAACACAAGCCAAAGAAATGATGGCTTTTTCCATGATAGTCCATGGGATAGTACAGTCTCGACTGGGCAAATGAGTAAACTGTAATACCACAACGATATCTCTAGTGATTTTGCAGAACACTCCATTTCAACAGTAGGCACTGGTTGAGCCAGAATGGATTAGTTGAGCATTTTCCATTACCCCCAGCCCAATGCAGCTTTTGGGAAAGAAGCATACCCTGGGAATCAACACCATTCACCTTGTTGAATCATATTAAAGAGAAAAAGGGTGCTGAAAACGAAAATGTACTTACCCTTCTTAAAGACAGTATGTAGTTCTTTTGAAGAACAGTGACCAGAGGGAGTCAAAATCCCACAGGAGATAAAATAACAGATGATAAAGACAATTGGAGACAAATGTGTATTGATTCATCCACATGCCAACATGAAAGATCTCATCCAAGTCTCAGTGAAAATTAGATGCAAGAGTGAGATAGTTAATGAATCTGATGAGATGAAATATGAAAGAATGTAAAACCACGTCAAAGTCCCAGTCAAACATGGGCGTAGGACAAGTGTGCTGTGGAAGAATGAAGAACTGAAGCAAAGTGAAGAGAGACAGGAGAAGAAAGACCTGACAGGCAAAAGGTAGTTCACAATGCTGCCTGAAAACAAGAAATATTGGAAACCAACAATCCATAGGTAAAAAGGCCAAAAGTGGCCACAAGAGGATGGTCTGGAAGAAGGGAAAGGCTGATGAACCATTGTTGAAAAACCCGCAACTTCTGTTGATAGATGAACAAAGTTGAAAGATGACAGGAATGAGATTTCTTTACAAAAAAAAAGCTACATATCAGAGAATCCAGTCCTACAGGTAATGTACTGGACAAATCCCCCATGTAAAGATGGAGGGACAAGAAAGAGAAACATGGTTGGAGCAAGAGTGTGTGGGAATGGGGCAGAAGAAGAGGGGGCCCAGATTCTAATTGACAAAGTAGAGGAAATCAGAGTTGTGCAAGCCAAAGAGATGTTACCAAAAGGACCTGACAATGAGTCACTTGTGACTGCCAGGGCTGAAGGATGAAGAACTGGGGATCTGAAATGGAGAAATCTGGTGTTGAATTGATGATAGGCATGCCTAACTGAGCAAACCCAACAAAAAAACTTTAGGATGGAGAAAACACTCTGTGGTTAGAATACTATCTGGCAGAGAGAGAATCAAACTGCCACCAAGTTCCAAGCCCCTGGCACATGATATGTCACGAGACAAACCCAATGAGAATAACCTCAAAATAGCAGGCTCCATTCTAGGAAGCAGAGAGTCCTGGAACAGGTACCCCACCCCCCTCTCCCAACAGTTGATATAAGAAATGGAGGAATAGTCAGAGTAAATCATGAACATCCAATCCATCAGAAAAGGGAAAATGGGAAAATGCCCAACAGGTGGCGAGAAATTCAAAGATTTGATGTGCTGTAAAAGCTCCACCAGAGACTACACAACCAAAGTTATGTAGTTGTCCAGAAATTCCCCCTTCACAAGCCCAACAGAGAGGTATGTATGAGGTGTGGTCAGGGAAATAGCAGGGGATTACCCATCATGGTGTTGGCATGATCAAACCACCAAGACAAATCTTTGAGAAGAGGAGAAGGGAAGTGCACACTCAAGGACAATGGATACTGAGAAAGGTGCTACTAGTCCTACAATTTCAACTGGAAGAAGTACCTGAATGAAGAAGTGGTTCAGGGGAAGCCAGACTTTCCAAAAACAAAAAACCATGTGTACAGGATGTGAAAGAAAAGCACAAAACTAGGTAACAAGACATTCCATTAGTCGTAATTGAGGTGAAAAAGGCTGAACCTAATGGAGATGGGAGTGGAAGAACACATCCAGATGAGCAGACTCCAGCGGAATAATGCAGATGTGAGAGAAGGAGTCCACTTGAGAGGGGTGAGGAGAAGCTAATAATTCATGTAAAAATAAAACATCTTCTCCAATCCATGAATAAAGTGAGCTAATGATAATGCCCCATGACTCGAATAAAGATACATGGAGCAGATGAAATGCCAAAAGGAAGAGCATAGAAGTGATCTCATTAGGAAAACAATAAAAATTTCTGGAAGATAGGGTGATTGGAATGTATAAAAAAGATATGAAAAGAACCACTGGAGAGAAAAGAATCCCTCTATATGGATCCAATGAATGATATGAAAATGGTTGAGAGATAGCAGGTGAATAACTGGATGCCAGTCTCCAGACTTCTTGAAAACCACAAAAAGACAAGAGTAATAACCAGGTATAGGGGTAAATACCCAAAGGACCCAAAAGACCTGAGACTACATCCTCAAGACACTGAAGATAAAGGGAAACAGAGGAAGGAGGAAAGGAAAAAAGGAAGGAGGTGAGAGATGGTGGGTGAGAACCTGTAGAACTGATCTGTTGGAAAAATGGTGGACAAAGGCTGTCAAAGAGAGAGATATAGGTCCCCATTGAACCAGACTCAACAGTGTAGTCACCAAGAAAATGAGCAATGACCCAGACATAGGGAAGTGGGAGGACAGGAAATAGCTAGGAATCTTAAATGGAAAGGGAAGACATGGATTCAGCAGGCCAAGGAATAAGAACAGAAGGTTGAGGATGAGAAAGATGGGAAACCACAGTAAACAATGAGGGCTGGTGCCAGACCACCTCAGCACAGATCTCCAGTGAGCAAGAAACATCTATGATGTTCTCAAGGTGAAGAAATGGAGCCCAAAAGATTACAGAGGTAAGCATGATGGAGGCATACATTAGCTTGGAGAGCATCCTGTTCCAACAGTACATGAACCAAGTAAGGAGAGATAGAACAGGAGAAGATGTATGGGCCAGTGTGGTGAAAAAAAAAGAACAAACCTCTCCAGAAAACCAGCCCTGAGCACAATATAGCACCTCAAACATAAGGGAAAGAGACAATAGGTAACACAAGAGAGTGATAAGAGACAAAGGTGCAGAGAATGCACTCTAGAAAATTAAAGGGTCCACACATACACCCCCACAAACAGGTAAAAGAAATCCTAAAGTCTGGGAATGAGAAAAAGAAATGAAGAATGACACTAAGCCAGGACAAAAGATTCAAGTCAATGAAAAAGACAAGGCACATTAGTACTGGAGTGCAAGTGTTTGAGAAACAAGCCTGTGTGGACCCTAATGTCAGGTGAAGGAAGGCACGTTAGTACTGGAGTGCAAGTGTTTGAGAAACAAGCCTGCGTGGACCCTAATGTCAGGTGAAGGAAGGAAGATAAAATTATCTCGAGTATAGATTTTATGTAGTAAAGGATGGGATGAATCAAAAGACAAAGGGGAATGTGAAAGAAAAGAACATAGCTGCGGAATCATGTGACTACAGCAAGTCTTATCGGGGAAGATGGCCAGTCAAAATCATCATTATCCTAATGACCTAATCATAGTCA
This sequence comes from Limulus polyphemus, assembly GCF_000517525.1. Lineage (NCBI taxonomy): Eukaryota > Metazoa > Arthropoda > Merostomata > Xiphosura > Limulidae > Limulus > Limulus polyphemus. The sequence continues at coordinate 62,378 of NW_013667492.1, forward strand.
AACTGAAGAGAAGGAATGGTGGCTAAATAGACAGGAGGAGGTCAGTGTGCATGAAGGAACTCCACAGACATTGAGCCCTCCCCAGTGGCCACAACAGACACAGGTCCCATGTTAAGAACATCGTCACTATCACAGGATGAAGTAGAAGTTACCATTACTGGAAAATTCATAATGGGTAAGAAGGAAAAAAAATGTTTTTCTTAAGTCACAAAAAAATATCAGTGAAACTTAAAATTTAAGTTTCATAAGCTATCACAAATCTCATATAATTTATTAATTATTTTAAAAACACACCCATTCTAGAGAATGCCAAGGAAAAGAATGAAGTTATTTTGAGTGCAAGTACTTAAGGGGAGTTATTGCTCAAGGAGGTTGTGTCACCCTCCTATTGATGGAGGGCTATCAACACATAATTTTTGCATCATGCACTGGTGTAGCTCATGCTAAATATGTGATTTTTAGGTGGAACTTAGCTCAAGGCTAGTGACATGCAAATCTCACAGGTACACATGCAAAGGATCAAGCTATTCTGTGTGTAGAGATGAGGTATTTTCTTGGAAGCTGGCCTTCACCTGAAAAACTGTATTAATAATGGGAATAACCTTAACAGTGTTATGAATGAGAGGATCTTGGTGTTCTGGTTGACCCATCTTTTAAGCAGTGTGCTGTTGTTAGTGGTAAAGCAAATAGAATTTTAGGTTATCTGTAGAAATGTCGAATATAAGTCAAAGAGGTTATACGTTCATTGTATAGGTCACTAGTTAGGCCCTATTTGGAGTATTGGGTTCAGTCTTGGGTTTCTTATCTTAGGAAGGATATTGAATTATTGGAAAGGGTTCAGAGGAGACCGACTAGCAAGATATCAGGGATGGAGAGGTTGTCAGATTAGGTGAACTTTAGACTTATGCAATTATTTTCTTTTCAGAATGGTAGGAATAAAGGACACAAATATAAAAATTGACATGACAGGAGCCATTTTTAGCTAAGACCCTTGGAATAGATTGCCTTCAGATGTGTTTGATATAGTAAATTTAATAGAGTTTATGGGAAGGATTGATAGATATTTGAATGATAATGGCAGGCTCCGAGTTTGTTTGTTTTTAATGTTAAGTTTAGTGGATGAGATGGCCTATTCCATATAACTAGTTTGGAATAACAGATTTTTAGAACATAATAACTTATAGTTTCTAGTTGAATAGTTAATTTATCATTAACTATTCCAGGTTAAATAACTGGTTTAGTGAAAATGATTTGTTTCTAAATCTTGAATAACTAAAGTTGACAGTTTCATAAACTGAAAATGTATTTCTGATAGATACTCACATCCTCTCCCAAAAAACCTTTCTCAACTTGTACTGCCCTCTATCACTGCACATTTTTGCTTGCCACTAGCCTTGTTACTCCCACTTATTACAGCATACTAACATGCAAATGATTATGCAGCAAGCCTCCACCAACAGGAGTGCAACACTACCCTTATTGTAATTAGCACCCTCTCTAATGCACATTAATCACTTTGAGATTGGTCCTAACTAACCAAACCAATTCACACCAGAAGTGGGAGGACAGGTGGGAAATGTGAGAAGAGGTTAGTATCTATCAGAAATACATTTTCAATTTAGGAAAATGTTAACTTCCAGTACGATATGTTACCTCCCCTCACAAAAAGCTAGAATCCCACATTGAATTGGTGGATTGTTAGTGAGAAGACAATCACCCTTTAAGAAGTGCCCAAAGGAAGACCATGAGGTGTGATAAGGAAATTAACATTTTCCTAAATTGAAAATGTATTTCCAACAATACTTACTTCCGCTGACACTTATAGCTATTCCTCGACCATTAAGATTTCTATCTTTTCCCATCTGAGCATTGGTCTGATTTTTTCTCACTTGATCCAGTTTTTTATACCCCACTCCACTGCCTTTGATAATATACCCTTCACCTATGTCAATGCACCCTCTATCTTGGTGCTGTATACAAATATCTCATTCAGATAATTTTATCTCTTTTTTGAGACTAACACCATCCCAGTCTCTAAGTGGAGAAGAAGGGTAGGAGAGCGTCAGCAAAGGTAAGTATTATTGGAAATACATTTTCAATTTAGGAAAATGTTAACTTCCAAAACATACTTACCACCCACTGACACTTATAGCTCGAATCCCACACTGGGAAGGTGGAGGGGCCAGTGAGGATGTTATCCATACAGAAAGTATCTGTATAGATCAGGGATGTACCAAGATAAGAGTGGTACCTGAGTGGGGGAACCGCACTATATCTATAACAAGTATGCTCCTCACCCGGAATTTAGTTCCTGTATCAATGGTGGAATAGTACATGAGTAATAAGCATTATAGGCCAGCCCCAACCAGACAGCTGAGGTTCCACAACTCAGGGTTGGAATTAAGGGGTCTTGTTCCCTATATCCATATTGGTAGCTAATGCAATTGGACCACAATGTTATATATAGATATACTTTTGATTGGATCCCAACCTGTAGCCATAGAGTGATGCATTCCAAACCACTGGAATCAAAACAACAAAGTAAGCAACACTGAAGTGGACAAACTTTCTCCTCCACCTGAAGAAGCACAAAAGGCAATACTTCAGGCTGAGAATGACAGGATTGTGTATGCCTGACTCAACCAAAGGAATAGAACTCATCCAATCTGAAATTATGAACATTCATCCTCACTCCACAACTGAGTGGGCAAGGAGCATTCCACTTGTCCCCAGAATTATGGAGAGGTTGTGGAACACTGTGCTCAAGCAAGAATCTAAGATGGGAACCACTCTCATACAGTGATGCATTCTGAACCACTGGAGTCAATACAAGAAAGTAAGCAACACCAAAGTGGACAAACTTTCTCTTCCACCTGATGAATTGCAAAAGGCAACACCTCAGGTTCAGAATGACAGGACTGTGTATGCCTTACTCAACCAAATGAACAGAAGTCATCCAATCTGGAATTATGAACATTCATCTTCACTTCCCAACTGAATGAGCTGGGAGCATTCCAGTGCAATAGGTGAACCAAGTTCCCTGCACTTTTAAAAGAAACCAACCCCAATTTATTCAATCCAATGATCAGCAGGGACAGGCAGGATCCCCTTTAGCTTTACTCACAATAGTCCATGAGTGGAGGTCCAGCATAATATGTTAATACCACCTAGGGAGTGCCTAGATGATCTTATGGAACACCTCATTTCTACAGATCCTGTTGCAACCGGTAATAAGTACAGTGAAATTGGCTGCTAGTGTGGAATTAGACTGATACAAGCACACCTGTCTGGGCAAAATTCACCACAGAGTGGGTTCCAATTAAAAAAAGAGGTAAGGGACCCTGAAAAGTAAAGAGACAAGCGGAGGACAGAAATACTCACTCCTCGTTATAATTCAGCAGATATTGTCAAAACGGTTACAGGGGATAACCAAAAGCCCTCAAAAGAAAGAACTGCCAGATAATGTAAAGAATGTGAGAAAAAAGTATTAGGAGAAGGCCAAATACCAGCCTGTACAATGTCCCACAGAAGATAATTCAAATTGGTAGTGAAAGCCAGAAATGTGATATATCTGATGAGATGTGACTCTCTGAAGTTTCCTTACCTGCACAGGAAGTCAGGAATAAGCAATATGGATATTTGCCAAGCTACCTCGTCAAAGTAATTGGTGATAAATCTCAGGAAACTGAAGGATCCCAATGAATAAAGAGTTGAGTTCCATCCCCTCAAAAGGATTTAGTATGAGACACAATACCTCTGACAGAACATCACAAACGATCAGTGTCTGTCTGGCCATAGAGGTGAGAAATGGCTGGTAAAAGAATTTGTGAGAAGGATTTATTCCCTTCCCTGGCTGCCAGAGTCTAAGAAAGAAAGCACCTATCAGGGTTAAACAGGGCTGAAGTGGAGTGATAAAAGAGTCCTGTGCACATGTAGTGCAAACAACTCAAACCTACAACATCCAAATGCTAACAGCAACAAAAAATACCCATTAAGGGAAAGGTGATACATGGTACATGAGGCTAAAGGTTCGAATGGATGTCAAGACAAAGCATGTAATATCACCCTAATATTCCAGTTGGGTAATTGAAAGACTTGGAGAAGGCCGGATAGCACTGGGGAGTCAAAAACTTTCTGATGTTTTCAAATAACGAAAAGTAGTCAATAAAGATGCCTTATATAAAGCAACAGTAGATGAAGCTAGACCAGAGTCAAAAACAAGATATGGTGGGCATGTTTGGGTGAAGTGGGTTTATTCTACTTGTGAAACACCATTGGGCATAAGCTTGTCATTTCTGTTGATAAATGGCCATTGTGGGTCTATGGATAGATTGAGACACATACAAGGCAACTTTAGAAGTTAAACCCTAATGCTGTGTGATGGGCTGCATAACTTCCATACATGAAGTTCGAGCTTGGAAAAGTTTGGGTGTAGAATGTTGGATTGAGGTTACCTCAACAGAGATAGCCAAAGAGGAAGAGGTGGACACTCTTGAAGATACTATAGAAGAGGAAATCATGGTTGGGCTAGCCAATCGGGGGCTACCAACAGCTCTCAAGTAGAGGATCGAATCATAGTCAGAGCTCTGGGGAACAGGCGAATTGGGGGAAAGACATAGAATGCAATCCCATCCAATATGGACTGAATGCATCTTTCACCAAAGCCCAAAGATGAGGTACCATAGACCAAAAATGCCTGTAGTTGAGTGTTTCAAGGAGTGGCAAATGTGTTGATTATCAGAGTCCTGAACTAAGAGCAAATCCATTGGAACACCTCGCAAGGAGCATCAGTTCAGTTGGGAGAATTTGACAGGGCCAAGACAGGTGATCTGCTATGAAATTCATCACTTCTGGAACATGGCAAGCTAGAAGGCTGATATGATGGGAATGGTCCCAATAGAGAAATATCCAAAGTTTGAAAACAAAGGTCCTGAGAACGTGTGCCCCATGATAGGAAATTTAAGAGTCCACCATGGAACTGATGGAATGAATCATGATGATTTGCCCCTGCAATAGATCTAGACCTTGAACCATTGCCTGTTGGTCAGTAAGAAGTGCTAAATTATTAATGTGGAAGGAAGATTTGTCTTTTTGCCATATATCCTGGAATACTTGACCTTCAATATATGCACCCCATCCCAGAAGTGAGGCATCTGTGAAACAGTGAAACTCGAGATGAGGGGATGGTATAGGAACTCCAATGGTAGTGTTGATCAGTTTTAACCACCACTCAACAACTAAGATGTTGCTCCTGAGAAAGGAGACTGAATGATCCAGTGGAATGAAATTCCTGATCCTGTGATCATGCAGTGACCACTGAAGGGACTGCCTCTGTGCTTGTCCCAAAAGAATCAGAGATTCGAGGGATGCCCACATCCCCAAAAAGAGATAGAACCATTCATGCAAGTAAGAGCCTGACTGCCCATTTCATAGCCTGGAGCTGGATGGTTGTTGGCTGAGCCCAGCTTAAAGCATGTTGAAAAAGACACCAAAATGGACAATATTTTAAGTCAGCATAAGAATAGATTTCTCAGCTTTGATAATAAAGCCAGCATTGGAGACTTCTGAAAGGAGAATCTGGGCATGTTGTTCTGCCAACTGAGTATATAGTGCCAGAAGTAACCAGTCATCCAGAGAATGAAATGTGCACAGGCCAAAAGTATGAACGTGACAAGAAATACTCATATGACTCTGCAGAAGATATATGGAGCAGATTCTAGTCCAAAGGGTAGATCCTTGAACTGCAGAACCTGACTCAGATGCATGAAATGTAGATAGTGACAGGATGACTTCACTATGAGAATGTGAAGAAATGCATCAGCAACATCAAACTTGGTCATCCACAGACCTGGTGAAGAATGCCAACATAGGTTGAGAAAGGACTCAATTGTGAACCTGGGAGGATCTAAGAAATGGCTCAAACGAAAAAGATCGACCATCGGCCGCCAATCTCCTGTCTTTTTTGGGCACAACAAATAAATGGGAATAAAATCCCGGAAGAATGGGATCAACTCTCACTACCACCCCTTGACTAATAACTCTCTGATAGCCTTTGAACAAAGATCCACACTCCACTGATATATTGGGGGTGGAAATACCACAGGTTGGAAGGATAATGGAATGACCAACCCCGATGCCAGAACCTGAAGTACACATGAATCTGTGGTAAAGGAATTCCAGGTGTCCTTCAATTGTTGTAGCCTCACTCCCATAGACCTCATCAACCTAGGGTAGTCAACAATGCCATTGGCAACAGTCTGCCCAAGCAGAGGAGCCTTGAAACTAAGGATTGAATCTATTGTGAGTATCCACAGAGCGAGGAACAGGAGCTGGGGTCGAGACACATGAGGAGCAGTCGCACCATGACTTCCAGCAGGAGCCAAAGAAAGTCTAGAGGTTAACAACAACAAGGATAAAAGCAAATAGGCGACATCAATTCATGATTACAACGCCTCTGGGACGCCCACGAACATTAAGGGACAAAAAAGAAGCCTCACTTAACTCCAACAAGGCATCTCTACCCAATAGCATACAACCCAGGAAACCAAAGAAAGAGCAGAAGCTGACAATCTTACTAGAGTAGAAGTCAGCAAAAGATTCAATTCATCATCAAATTGATAATAAGATTCTGAAACAATTCGGGGGGGGGGATATCCCAGAACAAGAGTGAGGGTCAAACGAGTCCAAAAAACTGTGATTTGTTCAAAGAAATCACAGGGTCCAATCTGGAACCCAACATATCCAAAAGAGAATCTAGTCTGTGGAATCGAAACATACGTCTACCTGGCGGTAGTAAGCCAAAGCATGCTATTCAGACAAACGAAAGGGACAAGGTATTTCTATCCTGTCACATAATAGAGCAGTAAATCTTCCAGCATAAACAGCAATATCAGGTGAAGTCACCCTTAGAGCTTTCAGCCGTCAAGGAAGGAGTGCATTCAGAGGTAACCACAGAAAGCCCCAAACCTCACAAACCTGATTGACTAACTGAAGAAACGAAGCAGGAGGTGGCTGATCTAAACTAGTCTCGTGAGAAGCCGACCTAGTAAACAAAGGCACCAGAAAAAGAGAGTCCAAGTTCTCTCCAGACTGTCCTAGATCATCGACAAAAGCAGCCTCAGAACCACCTGGACAGATGCCCCCAGACCGATTATGTCTCCATCTCACAATGAATAAGGTCACAGGCAGCCTCAACTGAGTGTAAACCCCATCAACCTTTGAGAGATGCTAGATAACAGAGGTGGAATAGATGAGGGCTGGTTAAACTTTGTGCAGGAGCAGTAACCTGTGAACCAATGCCTGAAAAAGGCATGGCACAATCTTTTTTTTAAATAGCAATTATTAAACATAATTTATATATATAAATTCACAAGGAACGCAAAAATGGCAACCAAGTACGTTAATCATCGCAGCACTTGTGTAGAGAAACCTGTGTCTAAATGGTGTGTCGAGAAAAAGTGATAAAATTATTTGAATGAGGTGCTTATATACAGTACCAGGATAGAGGGTGCATTGACGTAGGTGGGGAGTATATTGCTAAGGGCAATTTAGTGGGGTATAAAAGACTGGAGCAAGCAAGAAAAAAGTCAGACCAGTGTTTAGATGGGCAAAGATGGAAACCCTAACAGTCGAGGAATAGCTAAAAGTGTCAGTTGATGGTAAGTATGTTTTCGAATTAAAAACAATACTCCAGTGGGAAACAGCAGCACTTATGAGCCAGGTATACTCTTTGCCCTTTAGTAATGTGTTGACAAAATGTACAGAGCGGGAACTTGGAGGGGTTCCAGAAAAATACAGAAATAATGGAAACCCCTGGTGTAGAGTGGCTAGCATAAATGGGAGTTCAACCTCAACAAACACCTGGTGGCATCTAGAATTGTTAATCAGGTCTGCAGTAGGAAGAGAGTCCTTTACCTTTCACCTCAAAAATGGGTACTGGCAGAGAAGAGTAGCTCCTATACCAAGAACCCATCTCTGCATGTGAGCACCTCCAACACAAACACCACCTGATCCACCAGGAACTGACATCCGGCAGATGGTAGGAAGGAGGACACCAAATCCACCGAGAACTGACATCTGGCAGGTGGGTGTTCATCTATGGTTCAAAACCTGGCAGCATTGGGAATTTGGTCATCCAGTCTGTGGTAGGGGAAGGGTATCCAGCTTTACACAAGTGGGAAGTCATATGTCTCGTCCAGCTACAAAAAACACCAGATCTACTAGAAACCAACATCAAGCAGATGGTAGGAAGAGGGACTGCAATTTTGGAGTTGCATCTCCAGTCCAAAACCTGGTGGCATAGGGAGTTTATCATCCAGTTTTTGGTAGTAAAAGGGTATCAGCCAAACACATGTGAGGACTTAAGTGGCTAGATTGTCTCCAACCAACACCCAAGCCACATATGTAGGATGTTAGGAAGGAGGAATGTCTCAGCCAGAGGGGAAAACTGAATTTTCTGTTAATATTTCATTTATATATATATATATATATATATATATATATATATATATGTAGTGTAGTTACTACTAC